>NW_026562377.1:0-20000 GCF_027474105.1 Poeciliopsis prolifica
AACAAAAACCTGAGGGATTTCCTCGTCCGTGCTGAGGTCCGACCTTTGAATGCACCAAAGGTCAGGGGTCAGAGTGAATTCTTTAAACAGCTGCACTGGGTACAAAACAGACTCAAAAACACAATTTTCAAATTAGACCCATCAGGAAACCCCAAATCAAAAAATTGTGTTTATTTAATAACATGTCAAATCTGTAAGATCCAGTATGTGGGTGAAACGGGCAACAGCCTCCTTACCCGTTTCACCCAGCATAGATATAATATTCAAAAAGAAAAAAGGACTCATGTACCCTTAGTGCAGCATTTTATACGCCATGGCTGGGATGCACTTTCGGCCTGCGTGCTGGAATGCAACCCAGCCTGGTCCCCAGCCCAGAGGAGAAGGGCTGAGACGCTGTGGATCCACAGGCTGGACACACAGATCCCCAAGGGTCTGAACGAGAGGTAGGCTGGACGTGGGTGCTCCCGGCAGGACGTGCCCGTGCATCCTGGGGGAGGGGAAGAGGGTGAGGGGCTGAAGGAAGGGGACCTGGAACCTTCTGGGTCCCTGACATTTGACCCTGAACCCAAACCCCAACCCCAACCCCAACCCCAACCCTTTCCAGCCAGTGCCTCCTGCCTGGGATGTCCCGCGTTGTCCTGTCCTCTCGTGGACGACCACGGGGGTGTCCTGTCCCTGTGGAACACCACACAACGACACCAGATTATTAACTGGTTCTAATGCCCTACCCACCAATTTGCCCTAAACCTAACCTCCCAGGGGTCCATGCCTAAACCTAACCCCTGATTGGAGCCCTATCCCCCCCACCTAAACACTGTGCATCACTGAGCGGCTTGTATATATAAATAAATCTGTATATATTTTTTTGTAAATGTCATTTTGTACAGTTTGTAAGGGCCACCCAGCCAATTTCATTTAAAAATGTCTGTAAATATTGTAAATATTATAATAATGTTGTATTTTGTAAATAATGTCATCTGTTTGTCTTCGTTTTCTTGTAAATACTATTAATTGTTCAATTCTTGTAAATATGTTTGTTGTTCTGATTCTGCACTTGGTGCAATATAACATTTGGCCAGCAGAGGGAGGCAGCGCATGTAAACAAAAATCAGCTGTGTTCTGTCACTCCCTCTGCTGGCAACTGACAAAGGGAAGCCCCCCCCCGCTTAATAGGCCTATGATAGGCTTCTGACTGTAAATGTTTCTTTTTTAGTTTGAATTTATTTTCTATAAAGCTTTGTTATGTTTGTCCTGTTGGACAGTTGGCAGTTGACAGCCTGAAGAAGGTACAGCAGTACCGAAACGTTGCTTTTGTTTTCTGCCAAAATTTCGTATTAAAGTGCCTCACGGCATTTTAAACAAAGCTTTCGACTATTTTCTTTTTTTACAGTCAGTTTTATTTATTTTAAACAATTTGAATTTTTTAAAAAAACAAAAAAACATTTTTTCACCTGGATCTCCGCCTGGATGGCTTGGGAGTTTGATCCAGAGGACGAAGAGGGCTGGACCAGGGTCCACTACAGCCGAGGTAGGCAGCGGACCTGGCAACCGCCTGACCGACGGCGCTACCGGGGCGCTCCGTACGGCCGAGACCCTCCGCAGCAACGCTGGGGCGCACCGCGCAGCAGAGGTCCTCCGCAGCAACGCTGGGGCGCACCGCGCGGCAGAAGTCCTCCGCAGCAACGCTGGGGTCCACCGCGCAGCAGAGGTCCTCCACAACAGGACTGGGGTCCACCGCGCAGCAGAGGTCCTCCACAGCAGTACTGGGGTCCACCGCGCAGCAGAGGTCCCCCGCAGCAGTACTGGGGCGCACCGCGCAGCAGAGGTCCTCCGCAGCAGCACCAGGCGCGCAGCTACGCCTCGGTGACCCGGAGCCGCAACAGAGGTCCCCGTCAGGCCCAGCCCTACCAGAACCGCCCCCGCAGCTGGAACCGGGCCGCGGCTCCACGCCAGGGACGCGGCCAGCAGCGACAGCAGCGGCGGCAGCGGCAGCAGCCTGGAGCGCAGCGAGGGGTGCAGGACCCCGACAACCGCCAGCGGTCGGAGGACCCACTCTTCGCCGTCAAGGTTAGAGCACTCCACAGGCTGCTCAAGGCCCTGCACCACCTGCACAATGTGGCCAACAATGACGGCTACCCGCCAGCGATCCAGCGCCTGGCGGAAAACCTGGCCACCGCCATCAAGCCGGCCAACCCCAGCCAGAAAACGCTGGACTTGATTGACGGCAACGCGCGGCACTGGGCGTGGAACACCGTCACAATCCTGCGGAGCCACTATGAGGACGTGCTTCGGGAGGACAGGAAGCTGCTTCTGGACCTCGGCGGGGACGTCCTGGCTCCTCTGGAAGTGGCTCTGAAGTGGGCGAAGCGCAACCTGGGGAGGAGGTTCAAGCCGGAGACAGCTGATGAGGTGCAGCTGCTCCTCGTTATGTCTGATGGGGAGCTGGCCTCTTCAGACTCCGCCTCCCCAGCATCAGGCTCTTCCACCTCTTCCTCCCTCCACCGCCCTCCTCCCCACCTCTCCCCCTACACTCCTAACATCCCCGCTCCCACCCCCCCTGGGGGCGATCCGGGGCAACAGGAGCAGAGTGGGGGCTCAGATGAGGAGTCGGAGACAGCTGTCCCCCCCTGTCCACCCAACTCGCTCCAAAGTTCTCCAGCTGAGCCGGCTCCATCTCCACGACCGGTGATGACCACGTCAGCCACCATGACTGACCCCCTGCATGGCGGCTGGACGCCACCGGACCCCAACGGCGACGGAGAGGCAGCAGAGGCTCCCCCACCTCCAGCTGAGGACGCCACGCCGCTTCCTCAACGCTCTGGGAGCCAGCGCCGCCAGGCTCCTGCTCCTGCTCCTGCTCCTCCTCTTCCTCCTCCTCCTCCTCCTCCTCAACCTGAGACGGAGGAAATCTCGGCCAGGGAGGAGGAGCTCCTCTTCAACCTCATCCAAGAGGAGGTGGAGAGGTCAAGGGCTTCAGCTTCAGCTGCAGCCACACCGGTCCCCTGCGCAGCCTCCAGCCCCATCGACCTGGAGGAAGGCACATCCCTGCGACCCAGATCGGCTTCACTGCGCAGCCGGCTGCAGGGCAGCATGCAGCGGCGGCTCTTCTTCAGGAGCCTCCTCCAGGATCCTGCTGAGGACTCCGCCGCCGACCAGTCCGGGTCTGCTCCATCGCCGACACAGGTGACCTGTGCTCCTCACCAGGTGGGAACCTCAAATAAATTAGAGAACTGGTCACTTGACCTAAAAAAAATGTGTGATTGTGGGTGACTCTAATGTAGGCAGGTTCCCACCTTTTGACAACCCTGACCTCCAGGTCATTAGCTTCCCTGGGGCCAAGTGGGGTCACATGGCCCACCTTTTTAGGAAGGCTCCGGCCTTCAACCAGGTGGAACGGCTGATCCTGTCGCTGGGGATCAACCACAGGTCCCAGGGCAACAAGACGGCGCTGGTCCAGGAGATGCATGAGGCCCTGGAACAGCCAGGGAGAAGTGTCCACAGGCGGAGATCTTTGTCCCCGCTGTGAACTTCTCCCTGGCACTTCCCCCTGCCCAGCAGATCACCTTGGCTCTCCTGAACCGGCAGATTGTGCAGCTGAGCCGCTACATCCCCGCGCTGAGGAGGCGGGACTTCACGGTTGCCGGGACAACATCCACTGGACCCCATCCACTGCAGCCAAGATGCTGAACCACTGGCCCAGTGGTTAAATTAGGGAGCCCCGTTAGCCTGCCTGGCAAGGAGGGGCACTGTAACATTGTAAATAAAAATGTATGTAATCTGTCAAAGTCTTTTACCCTCAGTGATGCACAGTGCTCCCTTCTGACAAAAGGTCTAACTTTTATCCCCACACAGGGAACAGATACCAAGCAGGTCAAAATGCAGATGCGTTTTGACCTGCAAAGGTATCACAGGAGACTGAAATTGGCCATTTATTATAAGGATGATGTTGATAATGTTAATAATACCCATTTGCCTTTCATGCCAGAGTCCGACTGGTCTCCTCCAATCACCGCGCTTCCTCCTGAGGTTGAGAAATTAATTTCCCAAGATCTAGACTATTTGGACAACAAATTTAAATTTATTAAAACTAAACCAAATTTGAATTCGGCTGAAACTGGGGCACTAAAAGAACTAATTTCAAACAAGAACATTATAATCAACCTGCTGATAAGGGCAGCTCCATAGTCATCATGGACAGGGAGCAATACCTGTGGGAGGGATACAAACAATTGAACAACCAAACATATTACAAAAAATTAGACGCCCCAATTTACACCGATACGGCCCCCCTTGTAACCAAAATTTTAGATGACTTACACAAAAAGAAATTTATCAATTCGAAACAAAAAACTTACCTTAGCGGCGCCCCTGAGCCGAGAGCCAGGAGGTTTTATCTGCTCCCCAAAATCCACAAGGAGCCTGAAAAGTGGAGCTTGCCGCACGAGATCCCTCCTGGCAGGCCGATCGTCTCTGACTGCGGTAGCGAAACCTACCGCACAGCAGAGTTTATCGATCGCTACTTACCCTTATCAATTCGGCACCAAAGTTATATTAAGGACACCTACGATTTTGTGGAAAAAATTAAATTAATCTCTTTACCTCAGGACTCTATTCTATTTACTATTGACATCGACAGTTTGTACACTAACATTGATATAGATGAAGGAATTGGCTGCATTAAGAAACATTTTTTTGAAATATCCAGATTCGAGAAGACCAGATCGAGAACTCATCAAATTATTAGAAATTAATTTAAAGAGAAATGACTTTATATTCGATGGCCAATTCTTTCTCCAATCAAAGGCACTGCCATGGGGAAGAAATTTGCACCAGCTTATGCAAATATCTTCATGGCAGAATGGGAGGTCGGGGCCCTTAGTACATGCAGAAAAACACCTCTGCATTACTACCGGTACCTGGATGACATCTGGGGGGTCTGGACACATTCTGAAGCTGAATTCCAGGAATTCCTCCAGCACCTGAACACATACAATCCATCGATCACAGTAAAGTCCACTACCAGCGTTAAAGCGGTCGACTTCCTGGACACAACCACTATAAAGGAGAAAACTTTGACACAACACTAAATTGGACATTAAAGTTTTCTTCAAACCCACAGACACACATGCTCTGCTATTCAAAACCAGCTATCATCCAAGGCACACTTATGCTGGCCTAATCAAATCACAGCTCCTCAGATTTCACAGAATTTGTTCACAGAAAACAGACTTTGAGGAGGCAACTAGGATTCTGTTTTCTGCTTTAAGTAAGAGAGGATATTCCAGATCTTTCCTGAGAGCATGCAGGAAGAACTTCCTTGAGTCCAGACCCCCCATTCATCACCAATGATTCCTCTGATCACTACATTCTCCTCCTCAGCAGGACAGTTTGTGCATAACATCAAGCAGAATTTCACTAAATTCCAATCAGACACCTCTTTGCTGCAAAATTACAGAATAATCGCGGCCTACAAAAGAAACAAAACCTGAGGGATTTCCTCGTCCGTGCTGAGGTCCGACCTTTGAATGCACCAAAGGTCAGGGGTCAGAGTGAATTCTTTAAACAGCTGCACTGGGTACAAAACAGACTCAAAAACACAATTTTCAAATTAGACCCATCAGGAAACCCCAAATCAAAAAATTGTGTTTATTTAATAACATGTCAAATCTGTAAGATCCAGTATGTGGGTGAAACGGGCAACAGCCTCCTTACCCGTTTCACCCAGCATAGATATAATATTCAAAAAGAAAAAAGGACTCATGTACCCTTAGTGCAGCATTTTATACGCCATGGCTGGGATGCACTTTCGGCCTGCGTGCTGGAATGCAACCCAGCCTGGTCCCCAGCCCAGAGGAGAAGGGCTGAGACGCTGTGGATCCACAGGCTGGACACACAGATCCCCAAGGGTCTGAACGAGAGGTAGGCTGGACGTGGGTGCTCCCGGCAGGACGTGCCCGTGCATCCTGGGGGAGGGGAAGAGGGTGAGGGGCTGAAGGAAGGGGACCTGGAACCTTCTGGGTCCCTGACATTTGACCCTGAACCCAAACCCCAACCCCAACCCCAACCCCAACCCTTTCCAGCCAGTGCCTCCTGCCTGGGATGTCCCGCGTTGTCCTGTCCTCGTGGGACCACGGGGGTGTCCTGTCCCTGTGGAACACCACACAACGACACCAGATTATTAACTGGTTCTAATGCCCTACCCACCAATTTGCCCTAAACCTAACCTCCCAGGGGTCCATGCCTAAACCTAACCCCTGATTGGAGCCCTATCCCCCCCACCTAAACACTGTGCATCACTGAGCGGCTTGTATATATAAATAAATCTGTATATATGTAATTTTGTAAATGTCATTTTGTACAGTTTGTAAGGGCCACCCAGCCAATTTCATTTAAAAATGTCTGTAAATATTGTAAATATTATAATAATGTTGTATTTTGTAAATAATGTCATCTGTTTGTCTTCGTTTTCTTGTAAATACTATTAATTGTTCAATTCTTGTAAATATGTTTGTTGTTCTGATTCTGCACTTGGTGCAATATAACATTTGGCCAGCAGAGGGAGGCAGCGCATGTAAACAAAAATCAGCTGTGTTCTGTCACTCCCTCTGCTGGCAACTGACAAAGGGAAGCCCCCCCCCGCTTAATAGGCCTATGATAGGCTTCTGACTGTAAATGTTTCTTTTTTAGTTGAATTTATTTTCTATAAAGCTTTGTTATGTTTGTCCTGTTGGACAGTTGGCAGTTGACAGCCTGAAGAAGGTACAGCAGTACCGAAACGTTGCTTTTGTTTTCTGCCAAAATTTCGTATTAAAGTGCCTCACGGCATTTTAAACAAAGCTTTCGACTATTTTCTTTTTTTACAGTCAGTTTTATTTATTTTAAACATTTGAATTTTTTTAAAAAAAACAAAAAAATTATTTTTTCACCTGGATCTCCGCCTGGATGGCTTGGGAGTTTGATCCAGAGGACGAAGAGGGCTGGACCAGGGTCCACTACAGCCGAGGTAGGCAGCGGACCTGGCAACCGCCTGACCGACGGCGCTACCGGGGCGCTCCGTACGGCCGAGACCCTCCGCAGCAACGCTGGGGCGCACCGCGCAGCAGAGGTCCTCCGCAGCAACGCTGGGGCGCACCGCGCGGCAGAAGTCCTCCGCAGCAACGCTGGGGTCCACCGCGCAGCAGAGGTCCTCCACAACAGGACTGGGGTCCACCGCGCAGCAGAGGTCCTCCACAGCAGTACTGGGGTCCACCGCGCAGCAGAGGTCCCCCGCAGCAGTACTGGGGCGCACCGCGCAGCAGAGGTCCTCCGCAGCAGCACCAGGCGCGCAGCTACGCCTCGGTGACCCGGAGCCGCAACAGAGGTCCCCGTCAGGCCCAGCCCTACCAGAACCGCCCCCGCAGCTGGAACGGGCCGCGGCTCCACGCCAGGGACGCGGCCAGCAGCGACAGCAGCGGCGGCAGCGGCAGCAGCCTGGAGCGCAGCGAGGGTGCAGGACCCCGACAACCGCCAGCGGTCGGAGGACCCACTCTTCGCCGTCAAGGTTAGAGCACTCCACAGGCTGCTCAAGGCCCTGCACCACCTGCACAATGTGGCCAACAATGACGGCTACCCGCCAGCGATCCAGCGCCTGGCGGAAAACCTGGCCACCGCCATCAAGCCGGCCAACCCCAGCCAGAAAACGCTGGACTTGATTGACGGCAACGCGCGGCACTGGGCGTGGAACACCGTCACAATCCTGCGGAGCCACTATGAGGACGTGCTTCGGGAGGACAGGAAGCTGCTTCTGGACCTCGGCGGGGACGTCCTGGCTCCTGGAAGTGGCTCTGAAGTGGGCGAAGCGCAACCTGGGGAGGAGGTTCAAGCCGGAGACAGCTGATGAGGTGCAGCTGCTCCTCGTTATGTCTGATGGGGAGCTGGCCTCTTCAGACTCCGCCTCCCCAGCATCAGGCTCTTCCACCTCTTCCTCCCCCCACCGCCCTCCCCCCCACCTCTCCCCTACACTCCTAACATCCCCGCTCCCACCCCCCCTGGGGGCGATCCGGGGCAACAGGAGCAGAGTGGGGGCTCAGATGAGGAGTCGGAGACAGCTGTCCCCCCCTGTCCACCCAACTCGCTCCAAAGTTCTCCAGCTGAGCCGGCTCCATCTCCACGACCGGTGATGACCACGTCAGCCACCATGACTGACCCCCTGCATGGCGGCTGGACGCCACCGGACCCCAACGGCGACGGAGAGGCAGCAGAGGCTCCCCCACCTCCAGCTGAGGACGCCACGCCGCTTCCTCAACGCTCTGGGAGCCAGCGCCGCCAGGCTCCTGCTCCTGCTCCTGCTCCCTCCTCTTCCTCCTCCTCCTCCTCCTCCTCAACCTGAGACGGAGGAAATCTCGGCCAGGGAGGAGGAGCTCCTCTTCAACCTCATCCAAGAGGAGGTGGAGAGGTCAAGGGCTTCAGCTTCAGCTGCAGCCACACCGGTCCCCTGCGCAGCCTCCAGCCCCATCGACCTGGAGGAAGGCACATCCCTGCGACCCAGATCGGCTTCACTGCGCAGCCGGCTGCAGGGCAGCATGCAGCGGCGGCTCTTCTTCAGGAGCCTCCTCCAGGATCCTGCTGAGGACTCCGCCGCCGACCAGTCCGGGTCTGCTCCATCGCCGACACAGGTGACCTGTGCTCCTCACCAGGTGGGAACCTCAAATAAATTAGAGAACTGGTCACTTGACCTAAATAAAAAATGTGTGATTGTGGGTGACTCTAATGTAGGCAGGTTCCCACCTTTTGACAACCCTGACCTCCAGGTCATTAGCTTCCCTGGGGCCAAGTGGGGTCACATGGCCCACCTTTTTAGGAAGGCTCCGGCCTTCAACCAGGTGGAACGGCTGATCCTGTCGCTGGGGATCAACCACAGGTCCCAGGGCAACAAGACGGCGCTGGTCCAGGAGATGCATGAGGCCCTGGAGGCAGCCAGGGAGAAGTGTCCACAGGCGGAGATCTTTGTCCCCGCTGTGAACTTCTCCCTGGCACTTCCCCCTGCCCAGCAGATCACCTTGGCTCTCCTGAACCGGCAGATTGTGCAGCTGAGCCGCTACATCCCCGCGCTGAGGAGGCGGACTTCACGGTTGCCGGGACAACATCCACTGGACCCCATCCACTGCAGCCAAGATGCTGAACCACTGGGCCCAGTGGTTAAATTAGGGAGCCCCGTTAGCCTGCCTGGCAAGGAGGGGCACTGTAACATTGTAAATAAAAATGTATGTAATCTGTCAAAGTCTTTTACCCTCAGTGATGCACAGTGCTCCCTTCTGACAAAAGGTCTAACTTTTATCCCCACACAGGGAACAGATACCAAGCAGGTCAAAATGCAGATGCGTTTTGACCTGCAAAGGTATCACAGGAGACTGAAATTGGCCATTTATTATAAGGATGATGTTGATAATGTTAATAATACCCATTTGCCTTTCATGCCAGAGTCCGACTGGTCTCCTCCAATCACCGCGCTTCCTCCTGAGGTTGAGAAATTAATTTCCCAAGATCTAGACTATTTGGACAACAAATTTAAATTTATTAAAACTAAACCAAATTTGAATTCGGCTGAAACTGGGGCACTAAAAGAACTAATTTCAAACAAGAACATTATAATCAAACCTGCTGATAAGGGCAGCTCCATAGTCATCATGGACAGGGAGCAATACCTGGGAGGGATACAAACAATTGAACAACCAAACATATTACAAAAAATTAGACGCCCCAATTTACACCGATACGGCCCCCCTTGTAACCAAAATTTTAGATGACTTACACAAAAAGAAATTTATCAATTCGAAACAAAAAACTTACCTTAGCGGCGCCCCTGAGCCGAGAGCCAGGAGGTTTTATCTGCTCCCCAAAATCCACAAGGAGCCTGAAAAGTGGAGCTTGCCGCACGAGATCCCTCCTGGCAGGCCGATCGTCTCTGACTGCGGTAGCGAAACCTACCGCACAGCAGAGTTTATCGATCGCTACTATACCCTTATCAATTCGGCACCAAAGTTATATTAAGGACACCTACGATTTTGTGGAAAAAATTAAATTAATCTCTTTACCTCAGGACTCTATTCTATTTACTATTGACATCGACAGTTTGTACACTAACATTGATATAGATGAAGGAATTGGCTGCATTAAAAACATTTTTTTGAAATATCCAGATTCGAGAAGACCAGATCGAGAACTCATCAAATTATTAGAAATTAATTTAAAGAGAAATGACTTTATATTCGATGGCCAATTCTTTCTCCAAATCAAAGGCACTGCCATGGGGAAGAAATTTGCACCAGCTTATGCAAATATCTTCATGGCAGAATGGGAGGTCGGGGCCCTTAGTACATGCAGAAAAACACCTCTGCATTACTACCGGTACCTGGATGACATCTGGGGGGTCTGGACACATTCTGAAGCTGAATTCCAGGAATTCCTCCAGCACCTGAACACATACAATCCATCGATCACAGTAAAGTCCACTACCAGCGTTAAAGCGGTCGACTTCCTGGACACAACCACATATAAAGGAGAAAACTTTGACACAACACATAAATTGGACATTAAAGTTTTCTTCAAACCCACAGACACACATGCTCTGCTATTCAAAACCAGCTATCACCAAGGCACACTTATGCTGGCCTAATCAAATCACAGCTCCTCAGATTTCACAGAATTTGTTCACAGAAAACAGACTTTGAGGAGGCAACTAGGATTCTGTTTTCTGCTTTAAGTAAGAGAGGATATTCCAGATCTTTCCTGAGAGCATGCAGGAAGAACTTCCTTGAGTCCAGACCCCCCATTCATCACCAATGATTCCTCTGATCACTACATTCTCCTCCTCAGCAGGACAGTTTGTGCATAACATCAAGCAGAATTTCACTAAATTCCAATCAGACACCTCTTTGCTGCAAAATTACAGAATAATCGCGGCCTACAAAAGAAACAAAACCTGAGGGATTTCCTCGTCCGTGCTGAGGTCCGACCTTTGAATGCACCAAAGGTCAGGGGTCAGAGTGAATTCTTTAAACAGCTGCACTGGGTACAAAACAGACTCAAAAACACAATTTTCAAATTAGACCCATCAGGAAACCCCAAATCAAAAAATTGTGTTTATTTAATAACATGTCAAATCTGTAAGATCCAGTATGTGGGTGAAACGGGCAACAGCCTCCTTACCCGTTTCACCCAGCATAGATATAATATTCAAAAAGAAAAAAGGACTCATGTACCCTTAGTGCAGCATTTTATACGCCATGGCTGGGATGCACTTTCGGCCTGCGTGCTGGAATGCAACCCAGCCTGGTCCCCAGCCCAGAGGAGAAGGGCTGAGACGCTGTGGATCCACAGGCTGGACACACAGATCCCCAAGGGTCTGAACGAGAGGTAGGCTGGACGTGGGTGCTCCCGGCAGGACGTGCCCGTGCATCCTGGGGGAGGGGAAGAGGGTGAGGGGCTGAAGGAAGGGGACCTGGAACCTTCTGGGTCCCTGACATTTGACCCTGAACCCAAACCCCAACCCCAACCCCAACCCCAACCCTTTCCAGCCAGTGCCTCCTGCCTGGGATGTCCCGCGTTGTCCTGTCCTCTCGTGGACGACCACGGGGGTGTCCTGTCCCTGTGGAACACCACACAACGACACCAGATTATTAACTGGTTCTAATGCCCTACCCACCAATTTGCCCTAAACCTAACCTCCCAGGGTCCATGCCTAAACCTAACCCCTGATTGGAGCCCTATCCCCCCCACCTAAACACTGTGCATCACTGAGCGGCTTGTATATATAAATAAATCTGTATATATGTAATTTTGTAAATGTCATTTTGTACAGTTTGTAAGGGCCACCCAGCCAATTTCATTTAAAAATGTCTGTAAATATTGTAAATATTATAATAATGTTGTATTTTGTAAATAATGTCATCTGTTTGTCTTCGTTTTCTTGTAATACTATTAATTGTTCAATTCTTGTAAATATGTTTGTTGTTCTGATTCTGCACTTGGTGCAATATAACATTTGGCCAGCAGAGGGAGGCAGCGCATGTAAACAAAAATCAGCTGTGTTCTGTCACTCCCTCTGCTGGCAACTGACAAAGGGAAGCCCCCCCCCGCTTAATAGGCCTATGATAGGCTTCTGACTGTAAATGTTTCTTTTTTAGTTTGAATTTATTTTCTATAAAGCTTTGTTATGTTTGTCCTGTTGGACAGTTGGCAGTTGACAGCCTGAAGAAGGTACAGCAGTACCGAAACGTTGCTTTTGTTTTCTGCCAAAATTTCGTATTAAAGTGCCTCACGGCATTTTAAACAAAGCTTTTGAGTATTTTCTTTTTTTACAGTCAGTTTTATTTATTTTAAACAATTTGAATTTTTTTAAAAAAACAAAAAAAACATTTTTTCACCTGGATCTCCGCCTGGATGGCTTGGGAGTTTGATCCAGAGGACGAAGAGGGCTGGACCAGGGTCCACTACAGCCGAGGTAGGCAGCGGACCTGGCAACCGCCTGACCGACGGCGCTACCGGGGCGCTCCGTACGGCCGAGACCCTCCGCAGCAACGCTGGGGCGCACCGCGCAGCAGAGGTCCTCCGCAGCAACGCTGGGGCGCACCGCGCGGCAGAAGTCCTCCGCAGCAACGCTGGGGTCCACCGCGCAGCAGAGGTCCTCCACAACAGGACTGGGGTCCACCGCGCAGCAGAGGTCCTCCACAGCAGTACTGGGGTCCACCGCGCAGCAGAGGTCCCCCGCAGCAGTACTGGGGCGCACCGCGCAGCAGAGGTCCTCCGCAGCAGCACCAGGCGCGCAGCTACGCCTCGGTGACCCGGAGCCGCAACAGAGGTCCCCGTCAGGCCCAGCCCTACCAGAACCGCCCCCGCAGCTGGAACCGGGCCGCGGCTCCACGCCAGGGACGCGGCCAGCAGCGACAGCAGCGGCGGCAGCGGCAGCAGCCTGGAGCGCAGCGAGGGGTGCAGGACCCCGACAACCGCCAGCGGTCGGAGGACCCCTCTTCGCCGTCAAGGTTAGAGCACTCCACAGGCTGCTCAAGGCCCTGCACCACCTGCACAATGGCCAACAATGACGGCTACCCGCCAGCGATCCAGCGCCTGGCGGAAAACCTGGCCACCGCCATCAAGCCGGCCAACCCCAGCCAGAAAACGCTGGACTTGATTGACGGCAACGCGCGGCACTGGGCGTGGAACACCGTCACAATCCTGCGGAGCCACTATGAGGACGTGCTTCGGGAGGACAGGAAGCTGCTTCTGGACCTCGGCGGGGACGTCCTGGCTCCTCTGGAAGTGGCTCTGAAGTGGGCGAAGCGCAACCTGGGGAGGAGGTTCAAGCCGGAGACAGCTGATGAGGTGCAGCTGCTCCTCGTTATGTCTGATGGGGAGCTGGCCTCTTCAGACTCCGCCTCCCCAGCATCAGGCTCTTCCACCTCTTCCTCCCCCCCCACCCCCCTCCCCCCACCTCTCCCCCTACACTCCTAACATCCCCGCTCCCACCCCCCCTGGGGGCGACCCGGGGCAACAGGAGCAGAGTGGGGGCTCAGATGAGGAGTCGGAGACAGCTGTCCCCCCCTGTCCACCCAACTCGCTCCAAAGTTCTCCAGCTGAGCCGGCTCCATCTCCACGACCGGTGATGACCACGTCAGCCACCATGACTGACCCCCTGCATGGCGGCTGGACGCCACCGGACCCCAACGGCGACGGAGAGGCAGCAGAGGCTCCCCCACCTCCAGCTGAGGACGCCACGCCGCTTCCTCAACGCTCTGGGAGCCAGCGCCGCCAGGCTCCTGCTCCTGCTCCTGCTCCTCTCTTCCTCCTCCTCCTCCTCCTCCTCAACCTGAGACGGAGGAAATCTCGGCCAGGGAGGAGGAGCTCCTCTTCAACCTCATCCAAGAGGAGGTGGAGAGGTCAAGGGCTTCAGCTTCAGCTGCAGCCACACCGGTCCCCTGCGCAGCCTCCAGCCCCATCGACCTGGAGGAAGGCACATCCCTGCGACCCAGATCGGCTTCACTGCGCAGCCGGCTGCAGGGCAGCATGCAGCGGCGGCTCTTCTTCAGGAGCCTCCTCCAGGATCCTGCTGAGGACTCCGCCGCCGACCAGTCCGGGTCTGCTCCATCGCCGACACAGGTGACCTGTGCTCCTCACCAGGTGGGAACCTCAAATAAATTAGAGAACTGGTCACTTGACCTAAAAAAAATGTGTGATTGTGGGTGACTCTAATGTAGGCAGGTTCCCACCTTTGACCCTGACCTCCAGGTCATTAGCTTCCCTGGGGCCAAGTGGGGTCACATGGCCCACCTTTTTAGGAAGGCTCCGGCCTTCAACCAGGTGGAACGGCTGATCCTGTCGCTGGGGATCAACCACAGGTCCCAGGGCAACAAGACGGCGCTGGTCCAGGAGATGCATGAGGCCCTGGAGGCAGCCAGGGAGAAGTGTCCACAGGCGGAGATCTTTGTCCCCGCTGTGAACTTCTCCCTGGCACTTCCCCCTGCCCAGCAGATCACCTTGGCTCTCCTGAACCGGCAGATTGTGCAGCTGAGCCGCTACATCCCCGCGCTGAGGAGGCGGGACTTCACGGTTGCCGGACAACATCCACTGGACCCCATCCACTGCAGCCAAGATGCTGAACCACTGGGCCCAGTGGTTAAATTAGGGAGCCCCGTTAGCCTGCCTGGCAAGGAGGGGCACTGTAACATTGTAAATAAAAATGTATGTAATCTGTCAAAGTCTTTTACCCTCAGTGATGCACAGTGCTCCCTTCTGACAAAAGGTCTAACTTTTATCCCCACACAGGGAACAGATACCAAGCAGGTCAAAATGCAGATGCGTTTTGACCTGCAAAGGTATCACAGGAGACTGAAATTGGCCATTTATTATAAGGATGATGTTGATAATGTTAATAATACCCATTTGCCTTTCATGCCAGAGTCCGACTGGTCTCCCCAATCACCGCGCTTCCTCCTGAGGTTGAGAAATTAATTTCCCAAGATCTAGACTATTTGGACAACAATTTAAATTTATTAAAACTAAACCAAATTTGAATTCGGCTGAAACTGGGGCACTAAAAGAACTAATTTCAAACAAGAACATTATAATCAAACCTGCTGATAAGGGCAGCTCCATAGTCATCATGGACAGGGAGCAATACCTGTGGGAGGGATACAAACAATTGAACAACCAAACATATTACAAAAAATTAGACGCCCCAATTTACACCGATACGGCCCCCCTTGTAACCAAAATTTTAGATGACTTACACAAAAAGAAATTTATCAATTCGAAACAAAAAACTTACCTTAGCGGCGCCCCTGAGCCGAGAGCCAGGAGGTTTTATCTGCTCCCCAAAATCCACAAGGAGCCTGAAAAGTGGAGCTTGCCGCACGAGATCCCTCCTGGCAGGCCGATCGTCTCTGACTGCGGTAGCGAAACCTACCGCACAGCAGAGTTTATCGATCGCTACTATACCCTTATCAATTCGGCACCAAAGTTATATTAAGGACACCTACGATTTTGTGGAAAAAATTAAATTAATCTCTTTACCTCAGGACTCTATTCTATTTACTATTGACATCGACAGTTTGTACACTAACATTGATATAGATGAAGGAATTGGCTGCATTAAAAATTTTTTTGAAATATCCAGATTCGAGAAGACCAGATCGAGAACTCATCAAATTATTAGAAATTAATTTAAAGAGAAATGACTTTATATTCGATGGCCAATTCTTTCTCCAAATCAAAGGCACTGCCATGGGGAAGAAATTTGCACCAGCTTATGCAAATATCTTCATGGCAGAATGGGAGGTCGGGGCCCTTAGTACATGCAGAAAAACACCTCTGCATTACTACCGGTACCTGGATGACATCTGGGGGGTCTGGACACATTCTGAAGCTGAATTCCAGGAATTCCTCCAGCACCTGAACACATACAATCCATCGATCACAGTAAAGTCCACTACCAGCGTTAAAGCGGTCGACTTCCTGGACACAACCACATATAAAGGAGAAAACTTTGACACAACATAAATTGGACATTAAAGTTTTCTTCAAACCCACAGACACACATGCTCTGCTATTCAAAACCAGCTATCACCAAGGCACACTTATGCTGGCCTAATCAAATCACAGCTCCTCAGATTTCACAGAATTTGTTCACAGAAAACAGACTTTGAGGAGGCAACTAGGATTCTGTTTTCTGCTTTAAGTAAGAGAGGATATTCCAGATCTTTCCTGAGAGCATGCAGGAAGAACTTCCTTGAGTCCAGACCCCCCATTCATCACCAATGATTCCTCTGATCACTACATTCTCCTCCTCAGCAGGACAGTTTGTGCATAACATCAAGCAGAATTTCACTAAATTCCAATCAGACACCTCTTTGCTGCAAAATTACAGAATAATCGCGGCCTACAAAAGAAACAAAACCTGAGGGATTTCCTCGTCCGTGCTGAGGTCCGACCTTTGAATGCACCAAAGGTCAGGGGTCAGAGTGAATTCTTTAAACAGCTGCACTGGGTACAAAACAGACTCAAAACACAATTTTCAAATTAGACCCATCAGGAAACCCCAAATCAAAAAATTGTGTTTATTTAATAACATGTCAAATCTGTAAGATCCAGTATGTGGGTGAAACGGGCAACAGCCTCCTTACCCGTTTCACCCAGCATAGATATAATATTCAAAAAGAAAAAAGGACTCATGTACCCTTAGTGCAGCATTTTATACGCCATGGCTGGGATGCACTTTCGGCCTGCGTGCTGGAATGCAACCCAGCCTGGTCCCCAGCCCAGAGGAGAAGGGCTGAGACGCTGTGGATCCACAGGCTGGACACAGATCCCCAAGGGTCTGAACGAGAGGTAGGCTGGACGTGGTGCTCCCGGCAGGACGTGCCCGTGCATCCTGGGGGAGGGGAAGAGGGTGAGGGGCTGAAGGAAGGGGACCTGGAACCTTCTGGGTCCCTGACATTTGACCCTGAACCCAAACCCCAACCCCAACCCCAACCCCAACCCTTTCCAGCCAGTGCCTCCTGCCTGGGATGTCCCGCGTTGTCCTGTCCTCTCGTGGACGACCACGGGGTGTCCTGTCCCTGTGGAACACCACACAACGACACCAGATTATTAACTGGTTCTAATGCCCTACCCACCAATTTGCCCTAAACCTAACCTCCCAGGGGTCCATGCCTAAACCTAACCCCTGATTGGAGCCCTATCCCCCCCACCTAAACACTGTGCATCACTGAGCGGCTTGTATATATAAATAAATCTGTATATATGTAATTTTGTAAATGTCATTTTGTACAGTTTGTAAGGGCCACCCAGCCAATTTCATTTAAAAATGTCTGTAAATATTGTAAATATTATAATAATGTTGTATTTTGTAAATAATGTCATCTGTTTGTCTTCGTTTTCTTGTAAATACTATTAATTGTTCAATTCTTGTAAATATGTTTGTGTTCTGATTCTGCACTTGGTGCAATAACATTTGGCCAGCAGAGGGAGGCAGCGCATGTAAACAAAAAATCAGCTGTGTTCTGTCACTCCCTCTGCTGGCAACTGACAAAGGGAAGCCCCCCCCCGCTTAATAGGCCTATGATAGGCTTCTGACTGTAAATGTTTCTTTTTTAGTTTGAATTTATTTTCTATAAAGCTTTGTTATGTTTGTCCTGTTGGACAGTTGGCAGTTGACAGCCTGAAGAAGGTACAGCAGTACCGAAACGTTGCTTTTGTTTTCTGCCAAAATTTCGTATTAAAGTGCCTCACGGCATTTTAAACAAAGCTTTTGAGTATTTTCTTTTTTTACAGTCAGTTTTATTTATTTTAAACATTTGAATTTTTTAAAAAAACAAAAAATTATTTTTTCACCTGGATCTCCGCCTGGATGGCTTGGGAGTTTGATCCAGAGGACGAAGAGGGCTGGACCAGGGTCCACTACAGCCGAGAGGTAGGCAGCGGACCTGGCAACCGCCTGACCGACGGCGCTACCGGGGCGCTCCGTACGGCCGAGACCCTCCGCAGCAACGCTGGGGCGCACCGCGCAGCAGAGGTCCTCCGCAGCAACGCTGGGGCGCACCGCGCGGCAGAAGTCCTCCGCAGCAACGCTGGGGTCCACCGCGCAGCAGAGGTCCTCCACAACAGGACTGGGGTCCACCGCGCAGCAGAGGTCCTCCACAGCAGTACTGGGGTCCACCGCGCAGCAGAGGTCCCCCGCAGCAGTACTGGGGCGCACCGCGCAGCAGAGGTCCTCCGCAGCAGCACCAGGCGCGCAGCTACGCCTCGGTGACCCGGAGCCGCAACAGAGGTCCCCGTCAGGCCCAGCCCTACCAGAACCGCCCCCGCAGCTGGAACCGGGCCGCGGCTCCACGCCAGGGACGCGGCCAGCAGCGACAGCAGCGGCGGCAGCGGCAGCAGCCTGGAGCGCAGCGAGGGGTGCAGGACCCCGACAACCGCCAGCGGTCGGAGGACCCGCTCTTCGCCGTCAAGGTTAGAGCACTCCACAGGCTGCTCAAGGCCCTGCACCACCTGCACAATGTGGCCAACAATGACGGCTACCCGCCAGCGATCCAGCGCCTGGCGGAAAACCTGGCCACCGCCATCAAGCCGGCCAACCCCAGCCAGAAAACGCTGGACTTGATTGACGGCAACGCGCGGCACTGGGCGTGGAACACCGTCACAATCCTGCGGAGCCACTATGAGGACGTGCTTCGGGAGGACAGGAAGCTGCTTCTGGACCTCGGCGGGGACGTCCTGGCTCCGCTGGAAGTGGCTCTGAAGTGGGCGAAGCGCAACCTGGGGAGGAGGTTCAAGCCGGAGACAGCTGATGAGGTGCAGCTGCTCCTCGTTATGTCTGATGGGGAGCTGGCCTCTTCAGACTCCGCCTCCCCAGCATCAGGCTCTTCCACCTCTTCCTCCCCCCCCACCGCCCTCCCCCACCTCTCCCCCTACACTCCTAACATCCCGCTCCCACCCCCCCTGGGGGCGATCCGGGGCAACAGGAGCAGAGTGGGGGCTCAGATGAGGAGTCGGAGACAGCTGTCCCCCCCTGTCCACCCAACTCGCTCCAAAGTTCTCCAGCTGAGCCGGCTCCATCTCCACGACCGGTGATGACCACGTCAGCCACCATGACTGACCCCCTGCATGGCGGCTGGACGCCACCGGACCCCAACGGCGACGGAGAGGCAGCAGAGGCTCCCCCACCTCCAGCTGAGGACGCCACGCCGCTTCCTCAACGCTCTGGGAGCCAGCGCCGCCAGGCTCCTGCTCCTGCTCCTGCTCCTCTCTTCCTCCTCCTCCTCCTCCTCCTCAACCTGAGACGGAGGAAATCTCGGCCAGGGAGGAGGAGCTCCTCTTCAACCTCATCCAAGAGGAGGTGGAGAGGTCAAGGGCTTCAGCTTCAGCTGCAGCCACACCGGTCCCCTGCGCAGCCTCCAGCCCCATCGACCTGGAGGAACACATCCCTGCGACCCAGATCGGCTTCACTGCGCAGCCGGCTGCAGGGCAGCATGCAGCGGCGGCTCTTCTTCAGGAGCCTCCTCCAGGATCCTGCTGAGGACTCCGCCGCCGACCAGTCCGGGTCTGCTCCATCGCCGACACAGGTGACCTGTGCTCCTCACCAGGTGGGAACCTCAATAAATTAGAGAACTGGTCACTTGACCTAACAAAAAATGTGTGATTGTGGGTGACTCTAATGTAGGCAGGTTCCCACCTTTTGACAACCCTGACCTCCAGGTCATTAGCTTCCCTGGGGCCAAGTGGGGTCACATGGCCCACCTTTTTAGGAAGGCTCCGGCCTTCAACCAGGTGGAACGGCTGATCCTGTCGCTGGGGATCAACCACAGGTCCCAGGGCAACAAGACGGCGCTGGTCCAGGAGATGCATGAGGCCCTGGAAGCAGCCAGGGAGAAGTGTCCACAGGCGGAGATCTTTGTCCCCGCTGTGAACTTCTCCCTGGCACTTCCCCCTGCCCAGCAGATCACCTTGGCTCTCCTGAACCGGCAGAT
>NW_026562377.1:40000-140000 GCF_027474105.1 Poeciliopsis prolifica
TACATGTAATTTTATTGTCCTGCAAGGTTACAGCTAAAATTGCTAGAGGCAATTTGGCTAAGGTAAGAGAAGCACTTGATCCATAATACTTTCTTTTGGGGGGAAGAAAAATAAATTCAGTAAGTCATTTTTTTCACATTGGTGCATAAGTTACATATTTTTAAAGTTTAACCATTCATTTACAATGCTCCTTAAAATAATTTACCAATTTGTGGAAATAAGGACTTTAAGATTTACAGTTTACACTGGGAATTCTTTTTGTAAAAAATGTTACATTATAAATTGCTGCTGTTGTAAATGGTTACTTTCTGTCACTGACCTTTCAAACTGACCTCTCAATTTAAAACTGAACTTTAAATTGAACTCCAAATTTAAAACTGAAGTTTAAATTTAATTAAATTAAATATTTGGACTCTACTATATGGTAAATGATTTTTTTTAATTTAAAAATCTACAAATATTTTTACTAGGTTTTTCCAGAGCACTACTCTTTAAAGAGATGGAGCTACTGGGGTTAAATAGTGACCAAAAAAATGAACATTGAAGGTGCCAGTTAGAGATTTAGGATTATACAATAGTTGGCAAAATGTTCCGCAAAGATCTGTGTGGCACTAAGAGCATAATGCTGTTTTTACATGGAAGCAGCTGAAAATGAAATTGTTGGCTGAGCTTGATAACTGACTTTTCAGAGTGAAATTTGGACCCTGACATTTTACTCCAACAGAAAAAGTGTCCATTGAAGGCCAGATGCCCATATGTAAAAGGTGGAAAACTTCAACAATCCAATGCAGAGTTAAAGGGCATCACCAAAAATTAGGGTGCATTTTCTCTTCTAACTGGCAGATTAAAATTGTTACAAGGCTGTTTACACATAAATATAAGCATGATCCCATCAGTGGAAAGTTATGGGAAACCAAACCATCCAAAACATTTTAAGTAGGTTTGGAGAGAATAAAATTAAATGTCATAATATATTCAGAGATTGAAATTAACTGTTTAGAACAGCAGCAATGAAATTGGCTTAGAGAAATGTTACCATTTAGGGAGATGGATTTAGCCTACATGTTAGCAGTACTTTGAATAGGCTACATTGCTGAAAAAGTTACAGCTATACTGTGTATCGTTTTGTTTTGGAGCTCAGAAATAATTCTACTCTGAACAGAAACTAAAGAGTTTTGGATTTTATTAATGAATTGTGAAACTGTTGTCTGACATTTAAAATGAATCTCCTGATATGTAAAATTTTCTCACCAACTACATCATGTCTACAGAATTTTATTTGGGCTGATTGGGACCTAACTGCAATAATATTACATGCAATGCTAGAGCTCAGATCATAGGAAGTTAACACTATTGACTTTAAGCTGAAGATTTTCTAAAATTAATATTCTTTCCTTCTGCATTTCTAAGCTGTAGGACTGAATAGAGAATACCAGCTGGAGTGCATGTTGTTGTGTGTGAGGCTATTCCTCTAGAAGACTGGACTCCATTTAAGACTCCCGAGTCCTGGAGTCACCTTTCCCACGTGCTGTTCCTATAGGCTGATACGTACCGCGCCCCTGGTTTTAAAAACACACTGTCCGTTAACACCGCAAGGTGGAACCAACATGCCCAGGAAGCAGAAGAGTTCTCCGTTGATTCTCTACTGGTCTGCGTTGAAGCCTGGCAGCCTGCAAGTTTACTGACTCATCTTAGTTTCCAGTGCAGAGTGAACTGCACACCAGTAGACAGCAAGGTGTTGCTACCCAATCATCCTCCCAGGGAAGAAGAACCTGGACCAGTTGCAGAAAGCTGCTACCTTCAAGGTCTCCAGACTCCTGCTAGGATTCAAACCACCAGCCCTGAAATGGAAGCAAAGAGCAATTCTAGTGCCATCATACACCTCAAGACCCCTAGAAAGCTCTGTAACAGCAAAGGGTCATGACCACATTCACAAAGTGAAGAGACTTACCCAAAGCTGCTACCATGGGATCCATCTTAGCAGGCAGCAGTTCCACTCTGAACACCTCATTGTGATTCATGGTGCCGATTTCCTAAATGTTTTTGCTCCTTCTAAAACATCTAGTTTGACAGAGGAGCTCATGCTAATCACAACACAATGTGGTTTGTTAGGGATTGCAGCAAAAACTGCGGAACTAGAAGCTAAAATATGAAGTCCCACCATACAATGCATTCTGGGTAATGCTGAGGGACATTTTAAAGTGCATTTCTGATGTTGAGAAAAGCATCAACACACATTTTTGGCTCCTAGCAGAAGCTCAGACATGAGTTTATAGATAAAACAAATGAAATAAAACATGGTTTAAAAGAGCCGCCATTTGAAAACAAGTTGCAGCCGTCAGAGCAGCAT
Source organism: Poeciliopsis prolifica (assembly GCF_027474105.1). Classification (NCBI taxonomy): domain Eukaryota; kingdom Metazoa; phylum Chordata; class Actinopteri; order Cyprinodontiformes; family Poeciliidae; genus Poeciliopsis; species Poeciliopsis prolifica. The sequence goes on from NW_026562377.1 coordinate 42,351, forward strand.
CAGGATGAAGCTGCTGTTTTTTCCACCACGGCGTGCCATGTTGTTTTCTGAAACCAAACCGACAGATGAGACCGTGGAATTTCCTTTTATCACCTGTGTAGCTGCTCCCCAGTACTTGAATTAAAAAACAGCCGGTCTCGACAGGTGATATTGGCTTTATTTCTCCTTTGATGATTTTGCTGGATCATCGTCAGGTCACTTGACTTCAAAACCTCCTTCATCATCACCAACACCGTGAAAACTAAACAAATACAAATATTAAAATACAAACACAAATCAACAATACAACAACAAACAAAAACGTACCTCGCTGCCTTTACTGGGGAACGCCATTTCTTAGTCCAACGTTTGACAGTTCATTTGGTTCACTGCAATTCCTCAGTTTTATAGGCCCTGCCCTCTCTCTCTACGGCAGCCCGTGAGGTACGTATTAAACAAAAAATGCCAAAACATTACAAAATACCATTAAACCAAATAAATCACCAACAATGCAAACCAAAACAGACAAACATACATAAACAATCTGCAACAGTCTTATATTAGAAATTCATTTAAATAATTTAATTTAAATAAACTACAAATAATTTAGACATTTCATTTTGCAATCCGTTACAACCTGCTAATATTGATTTCATTAAAGGTCTCAAACAGAACTTCCTGTTTGTGTTAGTTAAAGGCTGATGAACAGGAAGATCATTGGAACAAAACATTAAAGACCATCTGTGAGCATGCAACGTTAAGATAAAACCAAGAGCCTTGCACCATTGGTTATGGAAAATTTCTTATGTACAATAAATTCTTGCAGAGCACTTTAATACAAGTTGTGTATCATGTCCCTATAAATGGTGATGCAGAAACATAAAATTGTGTTTATTTAATAATGTGTTAAAACTGTCACTCTCTAAACGGTGACACAGCAAATACTTTGCTGGAAAGACTCACATTGCATATGTCTTGCATGAAAAGGTGAGGAAACAACACATTTTATTTAATCAAAATGTTATTGTGTAGTTGGGACTCCAGAAGAGTTATGGTTCTGGAGCACAATAGAAGAAAAGTTGCTCAAACTTGGATGATTGGACTTGGGACTAAATCACCCTTAACAAATAGAGCAATTTATTATTATTATTTTTTTGTCCATATAAGAAAGAGTATTACATGCATTATCAAATATGTATTATTGTATAAAAAAAATCACAACTTTATAATGAATTTGTGTGTTTTTCTTAATATAAAAATCAAAGAAATTATTCTTTTTTTTTAATCACTTCTATTTGGGGGGGCCATAGCATCCCAGGGTGCTAAGCAGCCACTAAGTTTACTTATGCTTTGTGTAACAGTGTTTAAGTTACAGAATCACACTTGCTTTATATTATCAGTGCACTGGGGAAACAGCGCCCCCTTTCTGTGTGGCTGGTTAGATGTTGCTGGTCCCTGCACTCAGTGCCAGTCTGTGAAAGCTGCATGAGAGGTGAGTTTCATTCTTCAGCACACAGCATAGAAAAGTGTTAGCAACACATAATTTTTTTTTATTAACTTAGACAAATAATATGTAATGTCTGTTTCCTGGTTGTGTGCCTGGCACCAATTTTGTACTTTTAGTTTTGTTAATATTGTAAAATAGATCAGGTGCTAAGTTAAAAACCAACATAACATTCAGTTGTAGTGTGCTGAGTGAAGCTGAGCCGTTGCACTGATTCAAAACCTGATATGTTTTCATTCAGGAAATAAACTGCCTGATAACCCAGAAACTCCTTGTCTTCATTAAAAAAGAAGAGTCCAGGGGTTACTTGGGCCGGTACAGTGCAGTGAAGCAGAACCCGGTTACACTTGGGCCAGGCCTGCACACAGGTACACTTTGTAGAAACAAACGCATCCTAAGAAGGCTCCCAGCATAACTTGTTGGCTTGAATGGTTGACAGGCCTGTCAATGGTGTAACGTTGTTCATAATGAAAATTTAATAAAAATAATGAACAAAAACTTACAAAAATGAAAGGGAACCAAGGGAGCCAGTGAATAACAAACATCATAAATCCAAAGAAAAATCCATCAGGGCACGAAGAATATTAGTCTAGAAGTAATAAGGAATGATCATAACTGGAATCACTACGAAGAACTGAACCAAGGTAAAGCAACACGGCTGAACAAATCAGAGACTAAGGAACTGTTAGGGATTGCTAAACTTCAAAAAAATTCAGGAAAGAGATTTAATCTGTCCAGAGATGGTGAGTATTGGGTCTCATGGTTGCTCTTCTAGCCAAACTGATGCTGAGTTGTAGATCAGCTCATTGGTTTCTGTTATGGTGTTGGTAGGGATCGTTCTCAATGCTGCATTCACATTCTCAATGAGACTTTCTGATGGTACTTCACTCAGCCTTTGTAATTGGCGCCGGGGAGGCCTGGTTGTCATTCGGGTCATGATTCTCTCTCTCAGGTCAGCAGCTGTCTCGTTCAGCTCTGATTCATTCATCGGGGGCGTGAAGTTAAGTCCTCACAATTCTGACATCCAGGTTCCTCCTTTCTGCTATAGCATTTGTGTTGTACCTCATCAATTTCAAGTTGTGACAGCAGTTGTCGTTTGCAGATGTTGAAACACTGAGCTACTAGTTGTTTAGTGCTTAGTGTTGACTGGGGATGTCGAAGTAACCATTCCTTAGGGTTAGGGTTAGTAACCATACCCTTACTTGAGTAGTAGCATTCCAACAGATCCAAGTTTTCACCTCTCGCACATTTCTGTCTTGTTCCAGTAGCCCATTTTTTATTAATAAACGCCATTAATAATATATATATACTTATTACAAGCATCTCTTCTGCAGTGAACATTTCATTGGCAGGGCTAAATTATTCCTGAAAGAAAGATGGTTTGTAGCTTTTGACAATTGATGCATTGAACACACCAATCAGACTGCTGGTGCCTCTACATGTTGACTGCACAGTCATAGTTTGATCTCTGAAGTTTTACCTGAGCTCATGTAAACTCCCCTCCATGGACATTTCAATCATTTAAAACAACACCTTTTATTATCAAGGTAGTAGTCAAGTTTAAATCCACTGCGTTTGTTCTGCTGGCGCAGCTCAATGTCAACCGCAAATGTTCTCCTGTGAGCAGCTGTTCGTGTTCACAGTAACACATTTAGAGGTTCGAGCTGAGGATGAGGGAAGAATATTTCTTTGTGAACAAAGCATTATGTGCAGCATGTGTGTTTAAGTCTCAACATGCTGACTGTCTGTGCTGATGACATTTTAGTTCCCGGTTAGCCGTTCCGTTATGAACTGGTGTTTCAGCCCATGGAGGAGCTCTTGCACTTGCTTTCGTTTTATTTTAGTTTTTTTTTTTTTTTTGCAGTGAGAGAAATGTTTTGTTTACAGTCAAGTAAAATGCTGCGAGATCAGAACAATTCGTCTAACCCTTGGGCAATGTTGAACTTAGAGGAATTAAACTCACTTGGCTCGTTAATTTTCCTCTACTCTCCCAGATCCAACGACTCCTCATGCACAGCAGGAAGCACAGAGAACAACCATTAACATCAAACTTCAGACATATCTAGCAGCACTTTATCCAGAGAATTCAATGCATTCAGAATCTCACATCAGCATCACATCCAGATCATCAAGAAGTCCAAACACATAAAACTTAGAATTACCTGCAACAAGTTGGAAAGGAAAACACAATAGGAGAGACACAAGAATGCATTACTGTGAATTGCTCTCACACTGCAAACAAAGCAATTCATTTTCTCTGCTGTAAAACAGACTTTTTATAAGGATGTGTATTCCCTTATTTAAATATATGCATTAGAAGGTGTGTCCTCCTCTTGTTGGGTGTTTAAAGTTAATTTTATTACCTTCTTTGAGACCTGTTCAAACCCAAAAGCAAATATACGGAGAGATCAAAGGTCATTCTCAAACAGGGTCTTTCTGTACCAATCTCCTCCTTTAAACATTTCAGAACAAAATTTATGACCTGCAACTAGACCTGGTGGTTTATCTGCCTCAGCAACTCATCAAGAAACTGATGCCTGTTATAAACACACTGACACAGAAATCTAATGCCAAATAATAACTGAGTTTGGATCAAAAAACTGCAGGATTATCTTCTTTTAGAAAAAAACTCTTTTAGAATACCTGAAATATTTTACTTCTAAAACTTTGTTTCCTAATCCTGTTCTTGACATGATTTGATTTAGCTTGCGGACCCACATGCAGGAACCATACACTGGATGGAAAGGGGTAAGTATTTATTACAACTCAAAACAATTATATTCAGTCCGCCAGGCTTCAGCGGGGATGGGGGGAAGCGAGGGTCGCTCGACCAGGTTGGCCTGAAATGAGAACTGGATTATAACGGGTTCAGAGTGTGAGTTCGGAGGAGGAATCAGGAGCTGGCTTACATTGGTGCGGGTCTTCCAGAGCAAAGGGGTGAGGCGCCAGGGTCCGGCGTGAGGGTGTGCAGCAGTGCCGGGGAGGAGTGCGAGGTGGAATCACAGATGGTTGGAGCAGGATGGAGTCAGTGGAAACGGCGGAGCAGGCAGGTTATCGCGGGAGGTTCTTGAAACGAGAAAACGAAGAAAATCCTAGAAACGAACAGGACACAGAGAGTAAGTATCTACGAGTAACACAACAAGGTTCTAGAAACAAGTTCTCGACCGGTGAGGCCAGAGTGACTACCGGTACCATTAACCATCCAGCGATGACTGGAGGACGCTGATGAGAAAGATCAGCATCACCTGCGCTGGCTCCACAGACTCCTCACGAAGATCCTCGCTGAAGGAAGATGTAACACTCCCACTCACACTCTCATGCACACGCTCTCACTCTGGAACCCTGACTGTTCTATTTTAGTAAATTAAGATGCATGCAAATTAGTATGGCTAGACACTAACTAGTTCAGAACATGCTGTTAATGCTTAAAAGAAATATCTTAATTCATTTGATTATACTTTTAGAAGAATTGTTTTCTAAAAGTTTTAGTGTTTTACTGAACTCTTAATAAAACACCAAAGAATTTGATGCCTCCCAGGAGGGGTCAGACCCTCCCAGGAGGGGTCAGACCCTCCCAGGAGGGGTCAGACCCTCCCAGGAGGGGTCAGACCCTCCCAGGAGGGGTCAGACCCTCCCAGGAGGGGTCAGACCCTCCCAGGAGGGGTCAGACCCTCCCCGGAGGGGTCAGACCCTCCCAGGAGGGGTCAGACCCTCCCAGGAGGGGTCAGACCCTCCCAGGAGGGGTCAGACCCTCCCAGGAGGGGTCAGACCCTCCTTAGTAATTTATGTAAGTTCAGAGAGTCAGCAGTTGTTTTAGTTTGGATCTTCATCTAAGTTTACCTAACTTAGAATCTACTCAAAATGTTCATGCTACATCTAATATTTCATATGCACAAAGGTTGACTGTTTCTAAAATGAATATAACCAAACACATACTTCCAACAGCAACCAGAACCGTCTCTGTGACGTTTATTAAAAACTCAATAGACAAAACATGGAGGAGCTGCTACTGCTGCATAAATTCAATCTCCCGTTTGCCTCTTTTCATCCAGCAGAGATGCGCAGTGCAGAAGGTCGAGTTCATCATGCAGGGCCGGTCCAAGATTGAATGAGGCCTTGAGCAGAATTTGAGTTAGGGGCCCCATCAGCACCACTAACAGCATTTCAACATGGATTAGTGAAAAAACTGGGAGTGGGGGCCTCGTTTAATTGACAAGGAGTCAAATGTAATTATCGTTTACAAAGATGCATTAATGCAACTAAAACTGAAAGTTTAAAATGAGAATATCAAATTGCTGTTATGGTAACAAATCAATCTAACGAAGATAGTTCTTTTAAATCTTACCAAGGAAAGTTTTCAGCTTTACATTTGAATGTTAATAATTGGTATGAGCTATGCTGAAATCAGATTTAACAGCACTGATATTTTCTTAGTTCATTTATCCCTTGGGCCGGCTCTCACTGTGATCAATATTACATCACTGATGATTTCATTTGGTTTTAATAGAAGTGCAAATAAATGATTTAATTTCTTTATTTGTTCTTTTTAAAACTATAATTATGGGTAGAATTATTATTTGCAATGTTTCCAATATCATAATTACCAGGAATATTTTATGTTTCCTGTCAACTCAACATCTTTGAATAGAAAACGCCGGCGCACCGCCAGGCTGAGAAAGCTGTTCACTCATTTGCTCTTTGATCTCTATTTTCTTTTTCTCTTTACCTTTTTTTTCTTTAATTTTTTTAGGTGACCTTTGTGCCCTGAAAGCACCTTTTAAAATTAAATATAGAATTCTTATAAATTCGCAAACTACTAGGACAAAGGACATTGCCATGGTTACTGTTTTACATGGTGGCAGGTATTTACATTAATTTACATTAATATATATTTATGGAGGCAACAGGCGGACCGTCAGCTGAGCCGTTTTCAGAAAATTTGTGTTTGTACAGGAAACGTGCGCACGGCTTTATACATCCCGATTTTTTTGTGCGCTGCAATTTTCTAAATCTGTCTGTACGCCAAGAGTGAAAATTTTATACATGAGGCCCCTGGTGTCCCTTTCTCACAAAGAAAGACTGAAGAGAGAGAAAGTGTCAGACCCGGCAGCCGAGGAAGGCAGCGTCTGAAACTTCAATTTAAAGTCTACCAAAGTAAGAAAAGACAAACCTGATCTGTACCATTAGTCTAAAACTTATTTGTTCTTCCAAGCATCCACCAAGTTTTGCTATCCAGAAGGATCCGAACCAAAGCCATGAATCTGACTCCGGATAGTTACGTTGTTTTTGTCATAGTTTAGAAATGCGTTTTCACTTTGACATTAAAGGGTTTTTTTGTACATTTTGTGAAAAATGCCAAATATTGATTATGATTCACTCATAAAAGATGCTAAAACATCAACGGGGTGAATCATTTTTCATAACACTGAAGCTCGATGCGTCAAACTCCCCAACATCCTGGAACTTGTGAAAAAACATGGCAAGAGCTCCCCCTAGAGGAGGAAAGAAGAACCTTTGTGATTCCAGACTTCCATGTTGCTTCCAACTATTGTTTCTCTAAATGCGCACGCTGCCCCCTAGAGGCTAGCAGAGCACAAACACAACTGGAGCAGCCAGACCACTTCCTTATGTGATGGTTGTGTTACCGTAGTGACTGATGCCGTCATCGCTGACCTGGGTTTGTGGTTTCTGAAGCCCGGCACAGCTGGCACATATGGGTCCCTGTAATGAAGAGGCCTTCATTACTGAATTAATTTATTCAATGTATTGTATAGCACTGTAAAAACATTTGCACTTTCTCACTATGCACTTTATTTAGCACTGCACTTTAAAATAGATCTATAAATTAACATTTTGCACTCAGGAAGTTTTAATTGTATTTATTGAGTATTTTAGGGATTGGTGTGTAGCCTTTGTTCTGGGCTCTGCACAGCTGCTCCTCATTGGCCAGTGGAGGTGGTTGACTATGAAGAGAGGAGAATTGATACTCAGAGCAATGAGCTATTGGTGGATAAAACTAAATAAATGATGTGCATAATTTATTAGGTATGGAATGTGCTAATATAGTGACTCACCTGTCTTTTCTCTGTCCTCTCAGGATGTTTGGACAAATATTGTCCTAAGGGGCTGGACAATGATATAGGTCCTGGGAGAGACCATTGAGAAGAATGGGAGAGGGGTGTATTGTTTTATGGTGTACTGTTTTATGGTGTTTTAGTAAGGGTAAGGATAAAACATAAAAAATATTTATAAAAAGGAAGTTGATGTGGTTGTAGTTAAATGTTTTTATTCAATTAAGGGGAACAGGGTAAGATGGGATTATCTTATGAATTTTCAGATTGTTTTAACTGTCACAGCTGGGACTATTTAAGATTGCAATTTTCACCTGTGAGAGATATTGAGACATTGAGATGTTTGTAAGACCAAGAGTGTGACATTGTTTGTGATGCTGGGAGGAATAAACCTGCTGTTCCACCTAAACTCTGCTTGATATCATCGATCTGCACTGAAAAATCCAGCCGTAAAAGGCCAACCTGTTACAAGTGGTGTCAGAAGTGCGTCTATTCATGCCACAGTGCAAAGATGATGACCAGAGGTGGTAAAAAGCCAGGCCAAGAGGGAGAGCCTGATGAAGCAGCTGGAGCTTCCTCTGAAATGGAAACCATGGCAGCGACCAACCCTGAAGATAAGTTGGAGGAACTGGCGGTGTTGGTGAAATCCATTATGCGGTCTCAGGTGGCTAGAGACATGAAGATGGATAAAGATTTTTCCCGCCAGGAGCAGAGGTGGAAAAGTATGCAGCATCAGTTTCAACAAATGCAGCTGCAAGTGAATGCGGTACTGGAAAAACAGGATGAGTCAGACACACAGGATCAACCTTCAACATCTGAAGCACCTGCAGAAGAATCAGATGGTGGTGATATTCAGGTGGCTCATGGTTCCAGGTCCATAATTGAACCAAAATTTCTTCCCTTATCGACGGATGACGACATTGAGCATTTTCTGACGACGTTCGAGAGGATGGCCCAGGTGTGTCGTTGGTCCAGAGATGAGTGGGCGATTCGTCTGGTCCCTCTGTTGACCGGAAAGGCCCGCACAGCCTATGTTCTAATGGATATTGCTGACTCTCAGAACTATGATAAACTGAAAGAGGCAATTCTGGCAAAATATGAAATTACTGCTGATACTTATCGACGCCGCTTCAGATGCCTAAAGATTGAATCAGGTGAGACGCCGCGTGAACTTTATGTTCGACTGAAAGACTTGTTTTCAAGATGGATCAAACCTGATAAATCTACTGTGCAAGAAATATCTGAGCAGATAATTCTGGAGCAGTTTTTAAGGATGGTTAATCCAGAATTGGAGGTCTGGATACGTGAGCGTGACCCGAAGACAGCAGAAGAAGCAGCTACGCTTGCAGAAGTCTTCAGATCAGCCAGGAGGGGGAGCTGGAGCACCTATGCTGGCCAAGAGACTCATTATGCCCAACCAAGTAAGTCCACTGGGGGTGAACAGGGCTCTGGTCTAAGTCAGGCTAGAAATGGTTCTAGTTTTAAGCAGTTCCCTTCCCATCGACCTGCTAAGGTTAAAAAGTCATTTCATAAGTCGTCAGGTCAGGATATTAGATGTTACAACTGTAATGGTTTTGGCCATACGCAACATTTTTGTCCCGCCCTAAAATCAAAGCCATCACTGATGTGTTCAATTCCAAGAGCGGCTACTGAAGTTGAAAAAAGAAAAGCTTGTACGGCTTCGGTGCTAGTTAATGGGAAGAAAGAAGAAGCATTGCTTGATTCTGGGTGTTTTCAGTCTTTAGTACATGCAAGCTTAATCCCAGATGAAAAGTTAAGTGAGGTGGGGGTTAAAATAAGCTGTATACATGGAGATGAGCATGTCTACCCTAGTGCAGAGGTGTATTTGACAGTGGGAGGTCAAACATACCTGGTACAAGTAGCTGTAGTTCCCTCTTTGTCATATTCAGTTATACTTGGTAATGATATTCCCACTCTTTTAGACCTTCTTCATCAGTCGGATTATGAGCCTCAAGTACTTACCAACAGAGATGCCCCAGGTCCATGTTTCAAATCCGATGTACCAGAAATATTGAAACCATGTAATGTAGTCACAAGAGCTCAAAGTTCAAAGGCAATGTTGGAAGAACTCCCTTATTTTGGAGAGTCTCTGGAAACAGAGCAGGGAAAAACTAAAAAGTCAAAAGCTCAGAAAAGAAAAGAGAAGTTCAAAGGCTCAAATAATGAAGGAATAGAACAGCTGTCTAAGCCAAATAATATGTTTGAGTTTGACATTCCCTCAGATTTAGGTGCACTCCAGAGAGATGACCCTACTCTAAAACCTTGGTTTGAGAAAGCAACGAGGGAGGAGGAAACTCATCAGCGCCAGGTAGACTTCCATGAAGATGCAGTTTACATTACTAAAGGAGGTAATTTGTATCAGAAGAAAGGACATTGTGAAGCATTAGCTCTTCCACAACAGTTTAGACACAAAGTTATGGAATTGGGTCATTCAATTCCGTGGGCAGGTCATATGGCTTTTTACAAAACACTGAACAGAATCAGTAGTCGTTTTGTTTGGCCAGGAATGTATACCCAGATTTCAAAATTTTGTAGTTCCTGTGAAAAATGTCAGTTGACTTCAGGCAAAGGAGTAGCAAGAGCCCAGCTACAACCGCTGCCCATTATTGACACTCCTTTTGAAAGGCTAGGCATGGATATTGTGGGCCCATTAGAAAGAAGCACTACAGGTCACGTTACATATTGGTGATATGCGACTATGCTACACGGTATCCTGAAGCTTTTCCTCTTAGATCCATTAAGGCCCGACATGTTGCTAATTGTCTCCTGCAGCTCTTTTCTAGAGTAGGAATACCCCGAGAAATTCTCACAGATTGTGGGACAAACTTTTGTCCAAACTGTTGCAGCAGTTTACAAATTACTAGGGATTAAGGGACTTAAGACCACCTCTTACCACCCAAACGGACGGGCTAGTGGAGAGATACAATCAGACTCTTAAAAACATGCTACGCAAGTTTGTCTCCGACACGGGTGTCGACTGGGACCAGTGGCTGCCGTATCTGTTATTGCTTACAGGGAGGTTCCACAAGTCTCCACAGGTTTTTCACCTTTTGAATTATTGTATGGACGTCAAGTGAGAGGTCCGCTGGATCTACTGAGAGACTGCTGGGAAGATGCGAAACCTGAGGGTGAAAACATTGCAGCATATGTCATTAACATGAGAGAGCGATTGCAGGGAATGACATCTTTTGCACAGGACAACATGAAAGCAGCTCAACAACATCAAACACATGGTACGATCAGAAGGCCAGAGACAGAGTCTTTTTGCCAGGACAGAAGGTTCTGTTACTGCTGCCTACCAGTGACAACAAGCTGCTGACAAAATGGCATGGACCATATGAGATCACCAAACAAGTGAGTAAAGTGGTTTATGAACTGTATATGCCGGAACGGATAAAGAAGCATCAAGCCTTTCATGTTAACTGTTGAAGGAGTTCCACAGTCACCAAGAACTTGTGCATCAGGAGTTATTTGTGAGAGCGGTTGAGGATGAGGAGGTGACTGAAAAATTCTTTCCTACCAACATGTCTGACTGTGCTCTGGTTGATATTTCTCATCTGTCTCCAACTGAGCAGGAAGAAATCAAACCTCTCTGGACCCTCAGCTCTTCAGAGAAGTTCCAGGATTTACATCACTGGTTAAACACAGGATTCAGTTGAAACAAGATGCACCGAGTCGTCAAAAGAGTTATCGCATTCCAGAGCGATTGGTTCCAGTGCTGGAAAAAGAAATAAAGTTGATGATGGATTGGGTATCATTGAAGAGTCTAGCAGTGAGTGGTGCAGCCCAATTGTGCTGGTACCAAAGAAAGATGGATCTCTGAGATTTTGCATAGATTTCAGATATTTAAATGGTGTCTCTAACTTTGATCCATACCCAATGCCTAGAGTGGACGATCTACTGGAGAAAGTCGGTTCAGCAAGCTACATCACAAAGTTGGATTTGTGTAAAGGCTACTGGCAAGTGGCTTTGGCACAAGAGGCAAGAGAACTGATGGCCTTCAAAACGCCTTTTGGTATGTACCAATTTAAAGTCATGCCATTTGGGCTCCAGGGGGCGCCAGCGACGTTTCAACGTTTAATGGATCAAGTGTTGAGAGATGTGTCAGAGTTTTCTGCAGCATATTTGGATGATGTTGTAGTGTATAGCCGGACATGGGAGGAGCATCTGATTCATCTGAAGGAGGTGCTACACCGCATCAGGCGGGCCGGATTGACAGTGAACCCACAGAAGTGTAAGGTTGCACAAAGAGAAGTGGAGTACTTAGGTTTTGTTATTGGGTTTGGAAAAATAAAGCCACAAGTGGGGAAGATGGAAGCAATCCAGTCCTTTCCAGTTCCATCTACAAAGAAGAAGGTGAGAGGATTTCTGGGTTTGGTGGGCTGGTACCGGAAATTCATACCTTTGTTTGCAGAACGATCAGCTGTGCTGACGCAGCTAACAAGGAATGCAGCCCCCAACAAAGTGTTTTGGACAGAAGACTGTGAGAAGGCATTCAACGATCTCAAACAAGCAGTATGTACTCATCCAGTTTTACACACACCAGACTTTGCTAAACCATTCATCTTACAGACAGACGCCTCAGGAGTAGGGCTTGGAGCTGTCCTGCAACAAGAGGTGGACGGTGAGAGAAGACCCGTGGTGTTTCTGAGTCGGAAGCTACTTGACCGAGAGACAAGATATTCGACAGTGGAAAAAGAGTGCTTGGCCATGAAGTGGGCTATTGAGGCTCTCAGGTATTATCTGTTAGGACGTCACTTCATCCTGGAGACTGACCATCGTGCTCTTCAGTGGTTGAGACGGATGAGGGATGCCAACGCTCGCATCGCTGGATGGTACTTGGCACTGCAGCCATTTGACTTTACAGTTCAGTACAAGCCAGGGAAGTCGAATGTGGTTGCTGACTGTTTATCCAGAGTCTCAGAGGACTGAGATACTGAGCTCTGAAAAGAGGAGGGAGGAAATGTAATGAAGAGGCCTTCATTACTGAATTAATTTATTCAATGTATTGTATAGCACTGTAAAAACATTTGCACTTTCTCACTATGCACTTTATTTAGCACTGCACTTTTAAAATAGATCTATAAATTAACATTTTGCACTCAGGAAGTTTTAATTGTATTTATTGAGTATTTTAGGTATTGGTGTGTAGCCTTTGTTCTGGGCTCTGCACAGCTGCTCCTCATTGGCCAGTGGAGGTGGTTGACTATGAAGAGAGGAGAATTGATACTCAGAGCAATGAGCTATTGGTGGAAAAACTAAATAAATGATGTGCATAATTTATTAGGTATGGAATGTGCTAATATAGTGACTCACCTGTCTTTTCTCTGTCCTCTCAGGATGTTTGGACAAATATTGTCCTAAGGGGCTGGACAATGATATAGGTCCTGGGAGAGACCATTGAGAAGAATGGGAGAGGGGTGTATTGTTTTATGGTGTACTGTTTTATGGTGTTTTAGTAAGGGTAAGGATAAAACATAAAAAATATTTATAAAAAGGAAGTTGATGTGGTTGTAGTTAAATGTTTTTATTCAATTAAGGGGAACAGGGTAAGATGGGATTATCTTATGAATTTTCAGATTGTTTTAACTGTCACAGCTGGGACTATTTAAGATTGCAATTTTCACCTGTGAGGGAGATATTGAGACATTGAGATGTTTGTAAGACCAAGAGTGTGACATTGTTTGTGATGCTGGGAGGAATAAACCTGCTGTTCCACCTAAACTCTGCTGATATCATCGATCTGCACTGAAAAATCCAGCCGTAAAAGGCCAATCTGTTACAGTCCCTCTGATTTCACTAAATAAAGTCACTTTATTTACGTTGCTCATGTTTTCATCAACAGATTTATTATTGAAGAGTCAACATCACACTGAGGCTCAAACACCTTCCACCGGTTCTGGTCGTTTCAAAGAAGTTAGAACCTCCTCGGATTATCAAACCGACCAGAACCGAACAACATTTAATGATTCATGAACCGACTGCAGAGTGGAAATTTTTCACCTAAAACAGATCGACACTTTCTAAAAAAACAAAAAACAAAAAAAATCAGAACCAAGACGGAAACTCCAACCATCTCTGGAGGAAACTGCAGTCCGGACCAATCAGGCGTCAGAGTCCAGAGAATCGTCTCAGAACGACTTTCAGCTCAGAAACAAAAGCTGTGCATGCTAATAAAAACAAAAACAGAAACAGAAACTACATCATGTGACCTTTAGCCCCACCCACCCGCTTCTTCCTCCGGCTACTTGTGTCCCTTGTTGGTCTTGAAAGACACCTGGAGGACTTTGTCCCCCAGCTGGTAGCCGTTCAGGCTGTGGATGGCCATGGCGGCTTCCTCGTAGTTCGCCATGGTAACGAACCCGAAGCCTTTGCACTTGTTGGTGTTGAAGTCTCGGATGACCTTGACGTTGACGACGGCGCCGAACGGCCCAAACATCTGCCACAGCATGCCCTCGTCGGCATCCTGGCTCAGGTTGTAGATGAACAGGCACCAGCCAGAGGAGGGGCTTCCTGAGGCTCCGCCCCCCGCGCCCATGTGGTCAGCCGACATTGGAGAAAACCTGGAGGCAAAGAGGAAGTGGAGGAAATTTAAAACCCGACAGCCAATCAGAACACCGTGTCAGTTACCGTAATCTGATCACTCACCTGAACCTCTGCGCCTGGTGATGGACCGGGCCGCCGAAGCGTCGCGATTGGCCGTGGTAGGTCTGTGACATCACCATGGGGTTCCGGCCTTGGTTGGGGTTGGCGGCAAACTTGACTGTGATTGGCTCAGAGCCGCCGGGCGGGACGTGTCCGTTCAGGTGCTTGACAGCGTCCTCGGCCTCGCTGCGCTTATCGTAACGGATGAAGGCCACGCCCCGAGACAGACCTGGCAGCCAATCAGAGGTCAGTGACTGTTTTAGCGAAGCAGGAAGGAGGTTCAACAACTCGGGAGTTGACACAAACCAACGGGTCAAGAACTACAGCAACCTGCTGTCCTTCTGCAGGCGCATCGAGCAGACCTACTTCGAAGAGAAAAAGCTCATGAAGGACTAAACAAAGATTCTCTCTGCCGACTTGTCTTGTACATTCTGCGACTCCTTCTCTCATTCCCTGAGCCGTAGCAACTGCCACACCGGCGTCTGTGCTGCTCGCTTCTCCTCTTAGCTCCACGCTTGTACATTTGATTTTTATGGCATTATGGGTGTTGGAGTGAAAAGAAAGCAGTGTCTCATATCAAAATAAGATGAATTCATTAATATGTCTCCTTATCAGTGGACCTACATCTTCTGATGACGACTCCAGAAGCTTTTTCATATTAATCAGCTAATCTGAACTATTTCCATGACATTAACAAATTTCCACAAGACAAAATGAAACATTTGGATTTAGTTGCCTCCATCAGAACTTCCCGGTTTTGCTGAGTGTTGCTCTGGGGCCGTATTTCCTCGCTGGAGAGGAACTGAGACTCTCTCCTCAGGGGAGAACCGGACCGCAACCAGACCTTAACTAGTCTGACTGAGTCTAGACGAGGGGTGCTCAAGTCCAGTCCTCCAGAGCTGCAACTTTCAGATGCATCCCTGCTCTGACACACCTCAAATGAATGGATTGTTAGCAGGTCTGTTTGGAGCGGATCCTGGTCTGTGGGAGTAAGGATTGATCTAAAAGCTGCAGGATTGCAGCTCTGGAGGACTGGACTCCAGCACTTCCGGGTCTAGACGGTGCAGCAGCTGACATGGTTGGTTTATTTGTGAAAATGTTGGACCTGAATTTGAAGCCATTGGCTCTGTTTCTCCCTAGCACCGATGGAAGCGGCATGACCTCACCTGACGCCTGGTCCACCAGGACCCGGGAGTTGATGATGCGTCCGAAGGAGGAGAACATGTCTTCCAGGTCCTGCTGGCTCAGCGTTCTGGGCAGACCGCTGATGTACAGGTTGGCGTCTTTGATGGTGTCCGAACTTGGGCGAGCAAACGACACCTGCAGGAAGGAGAGAGGAAGACTTCAGCTCCTCTTCCTCACAGGAAAGAAATATTCAAATAAAATTACAGAAAACTTTCAAAGTAAGAGTTACATTCAGTGTCCAAATAAAAAACAGAGTATCTTAAATTTAAAACAGTAAAATAAAATTTACATTTAACCATAATCCTTTAAAAAATAAAATAAAAGACATAAAATCATGTTGAGTTTTTCAAAACAAAAGCATCCGTTTTTAAAGTTAAGTCTTGGCACATCATCTCACTGAACTGAAGGAAGAGACAGATTCAGTGCTGACGTGTGTCAGAACAAAATACCTTCAATCTTCAGAGGCTGCCGCTGAGAGCGCCCCCTACTGTCCAGGAAACATAACACATCTATCAGTGGAAAGAGGAAAATCAAAGAGCACCTGTGGCGCGTTACCTTGATAGTTTTAGACTGTAGCCTCAGGCCATTGAGGGTACTGATAGCCCTCTCTGCATCACTATGGTTAACAAAGTTAACAAAGCCGTAACCTAAACTGTGGCCTAGAGAAACACAAAGGAAAACAACAAAATAACAGCAAAACTCTCGGTTACAGCATCACATTGTGAAAGAAACACAGAGTTCAAAACTCAGCACAGAGTCTGATCAGATCCACAAAACAAACCCAAACGGTTCTGAACAAACTGAGAAAACGGGCTTCACAACAACAAGATGGTGGTTCAATAGGGAGGTCCAAACGGCTCAGTAAGGTCAACTGGACCCAGTTACGTCCCGGTAAGCTCATGGTTAACTCATTTCGGTTCTGGCTAGGTCATGATTAGGTCCTGGTTAGCGTCTAGCTAGCTTAGCTAGCTACTGATTAGCTGCTGAATAGCTCCTGCTAACTCACATCAGCTGTGCATTTAATACGACCCTTCCCCAGGATCTGGTGTGCAAACTGGTCTCGCTGGGCTTCAGCACTCCACTGTGCAACTGGCTGCTAGAGTTCCTCAGTCTGTCTGTGTGGCTAATAACAGTAATAACAGTAATAACAGTAATAACAGTAATAACAATGTCATTTCTTTGAACACTGAATGTTTTCAGTGTAGACTTCAGAAGGTCTCGACCGAACCGCACGCTGCTCCTCAGTAACGACAGAGCAGTGGAGATCGTTAGCAGCTTAGTGCTGCATGTTCTTGTTTTTATTTGATTTTTGAAAAGAGAAGATGGTTCACCTTCTGTCACCATGGGAACCACAGGTATCCCCATAACCATAGCTACTATAGTGTTGGCATAGTAACTGAAACCCTCCTGATCGGATCAGATAAATAAAGGTTATAAACGGCTCCTTCCAACCAATCAGCTGTCAGAACCTGACCTGTTCAGATAGAAGCATCCAATCAGAACCGTCCTGCTGGGTCAGAACCAATGCTAGTTGATAACCAGTAGCTAAGAAGCAGCTAACCAGTAGTTAACTACAAGCTAGACTTACTGTATTGTAAGTCTAGCTTGTAGTTAACTTTGGGGAAACTCGGGCTGCGTTCACTGCAGCCTGAAGCGACCCAACTCCATGGCTGTTCACCCTTCCAAATAAATGTGACCTGGATGTGTTTTCCAGTGTGAACAGGAAAAGGACCTCAAAGTATCCCACAAGCGCAGTCGAGGGCGCAATGACATCAGCTTTCTCAGTGTGCTGCCAACCACTAGGAAAAAGTCTTCAGGGTTTGTGAAAGTAAAGATGGATGCTAACGGCAGAGCATAGCTCACACGTTTGAAGTTGTTGTCCGACCAGAGCAGAAAATTAACAACTTAATCCTCATTACAGTCAGTGATAGTTGTTATTTTTATTCCGGCTTGTGCGTATCAGGAGACAAAATAGGGACATTTGTCAAATATCAGTGACATTCAGGTCGGATTAATGCGACCGATGTTAGGTCAGATGTGGGTCGCATTCGAAATAATCTGACTGTCATAAAAAGATCAAATACAGATCTTATTACGTCAAAAATATCAGAACTGCAGTGTGAACGCAGCCTAAGAAAATATCTGAGACTAAAATCACAATACACAGATTTTAACCTGAGGGAGCGGCCGCAGCGCCCGGAGACCAATCAGCCGCAGGGCCGATCAGGACTGAGGTCAACCGACCCAGTTGGTGAAATGGTACCACAGAAACATTTCTTCATTGGTGTTTAAGCTGCAAGAACTTTTGCTGTTTTTGCGCAAGTGATCATTTTAAGTTGGAAACACTCAACAAAGTCTGAAAACCCGAGACGATGTCTGAACCATAGGAGAAGAACCGGAACCGGTCCCCAAACTGTGAGGTGTGCCCGCCTCATGGAGGAGAAGCGGCGCCACCAACCCATCAGAACCCTGATGTGTGAATACTTTTTCCTGCGCCAACCAGAACCAGAACCGGGTTCAGTCATCAGAGCGTTGACCCGGTGACTAGGGAAGCATCCAATCAGGTGAAGAACTTTCTGCTGGAGTTTGGACCTGAGCTGAGTCGGGTTCAGACAGAACCATTACTGCTCGGTTTTCTCAACTTGTTCAGAACAAAAACATTTCTCAAACATTTTTCTGAAAATTTTACAAATCCTGAAAAAAATAAAGACATCAAAACATTTTTACAAAGATAAAAAAATTAAAAACAAAGTTCTGAATGTAAACAGAACTGGTTCCGCCCGATAGAGTCCAGCAGAACCAGAAAACAGATAACTTGCCAGCGCCGCAGCAAAAACAACAAACATTACAAATTCAACAGCAAAAAAAAAAAAAAAAAAAATCATCCAGGCAAAAAAATAAAAAATAAAAATCCACAAAATTGTTTAGAAAAATAAAAAATAAACAATCACAAAGTCAATTAAAAAAAAACAGCTGAGAAAAAGAACCAGAGAGACAGAACCACTGGTTCTACTGAATAAACTGGGTCAGAAGCAGAGCAGGATTAACGCTTCCTATGGAGAGGCTGATGGGTCCAGTACTGGTCCATACTGGACCATACTGGACCAGTACTGGAGCAGAACATTTAACAAATCATCTGGTTTTGCTGAGATACTTATTATGTCATTTAGGGGTTGATCTTCACTTTTCTACGCTAATTTTGACATTTTTGTGTAAATTTGTTGACTTCTGTATTATTTTGACTAAAACCATCTCAGTGTTGCCCCCTTCAGGTGAAACAGTGCCTCTGCAGTTCAATTCTATTGGTTGAAAACGTTCCAACTTCTATCACTCAGCCACGCCCCCCGCCGACTACACGTGATCAATAACCCTGCTTTATCAATGTGTGATCGATCAGCAGCATGCACTGATCCCTAACCCGTGGCAGCTGAGCATTTTGCCATAAATCTCTCCAGACACATAAAAACATCTCCAGATTTGTTCTTTCTTGGTTTGGATAAAAAGTTAAATATAGCAGCAGGGCGCGGCTAAGGGCCTCCGCATTCTGACCTCGGCCCTGAACCTGGCCACGCCTCTCCATCTGGCCACACCCCCTCCGTTTTCTTGTTGAATCCTAAATGTGTGAGGGGCGGGGCTTAGTTTTCACACAGAACCAGTGCGTTTACACAGAACTGGGTCGATTTTAATCATCATCCCTAAATTAAAATCATGAATCATGGTTCATAGCCCTAGTGTTTGGCAGAGGTACTGCGGCCCTAGCCAGCGACGCCAGCGTTACCTGCCACCTTGTCACGGATCAACTTCGCCGACTCGACCTCGCCCACGCTGCTGAACAGGCTGCGCAGCTCGTCCTGGCTCATGCTCTGCGGCAGGTAGTTGACGATCAGGTTGGTCCGCGAGTCGTCATCCTCCTCCATCATTGTTTCGGTGAAACCGTTGTCGTACAGCTCCTGAGACACAGGTGGGAAAACGTACCAGGTGAAGACATAACGGCCAATCAGAGAGCAGCCAGAAGGAGCCAATCATAAAGCGGCGCTTACTTTTACAGCTGCTCCTTTGGAGGAAATCTGAGTGTCTCTGACTTCACCTTGAGTCGGCTGGACCTCACACACCTGAACACACAGAAGTAGGGTCAAAGGTCATAATGCTAAGCTTGGTACAGGCTGGTGTCAGAATCAGGATCCAGATAGTAGTTCTGGGACTGAACTGGTTCTGGATATGAACTGGGTCTGTTTTGGTTCTGAGATTTAAATCAGCTGAAATAATGAGTCTCTGAGGTAAAGGACCAGCCAATCAGGAGGCACGATTATAAAACAGTCCGAATAATAATGAGATCAGCTAAATTGGCTTAGATGGAATCAGTACAGATCTTTTCCAGTCAACTGATAAGAACCAGTACCGGTCCATTTCTCTGAAGGGTGCTAACAGAACCAGTTGATGGAGGATCAAACTCCAAATGTTCCCCAACATCCCGAAGCAGCAGGTTTTAGGGAACCTGCCGCATCCTGGTTGCCATGGAAACGTTTGGCAGGTGTCATCAGTGGTGAGCTCACCTTCAGGTACCTGATGTGTCCTCGTCTCACTGCCATGGAAACAGGTCAGCTGGTTTTACTGTGTCTGGAAAAAGAAGCTAATTGGTCAGTTTCAGAACACTTTGATCACATGACCCCACCAACATGGCTGCCTCTGGACCAGCGGAGGTTCCCGCCCCTGTTGTTCTATCTGATCACCCCCAACCACTTAATCTGACCTCTGACCTTCATCTGCAATCATTAGGTTCCTCACAACTGATCCGGATCCCCCTGGATCCCTAACCCTTCCTCTGCCCGGGAACAAAGTCACTCCTCACTGATTCTAATTAGGTTCGAACCGAGCCGCCATTTGACGGATTATGACGTCATCCATCTCTAAACAGAACCAGTTTCGGTTCTAAAGACCTTAAACCCCTGCTGTACAAGGTTAACAATGACCGAACCGAGCCAAAACGGACCGAAACGGTTCTGACGTTAGCAGGTGAGAGGACTCAAACAGAGCACGCGGAGCTAATGGAGCGCTAACAAGCTAACGGCGGGAGCTAGCAGGTTCACTGATAGAGCTCACCTGGACAGGAGGCGCAGGTGAAGCAGAATAAGACCCAGCAGTAGACAGGTTCGGCTCAGATTAGACCGATGGTTCGCTTAGTTTAGACACGAAGTTTAAAATCTGCAGCTTGACACGTTCCTCTCAACACAAAGAAACGGAGTCTCGCGAGAATACAGCTTCCTCTGTTTGTGAATGGGAGCTAGCAGAAAGCTGTTGCCCTCTGCTGGACAGGCAGTGAAATTACAGTTTTAAAATATTTAAAAATTTCTCCAAAAACTCATCTATTCCTGGTGTTACCGTGGTCAGCAGCTGTTTTTTTTTTTTTTTTTTTTTTTTTTTTTTTTTTTTTTATGAATTTGGTGTATAAAATACCTTGACATTAGCATACAGTAGTTAATGAGCTAAAGTGACATGTTTTATTTTTTAAAACTAAACATAGCATTTCAAACATTCAATTTAGTTGGAATTAATTTCAAGTTTATGAATCTCAGGGAGAAATTAAGTGTTACTGTAGTGCATAAGTATCGTAAAAAAGTCTTTGTAGATGGTGATGTTTGTGGGCATGAAGGGCTCCAGAAACAGCTGACTTTATGAACTTGTTCATTAACCATAAGGGCAGAGATCTAGAGGAACAGCAAAAGCAAAGGAGGTGGATTAGCAGAATATGCCAATAGCTGATGGAGTTATCCAGGACGTGTTGCTGTGGATTACCGTCTCTGCTGAGCTTTCGTGACACTGTCAGAGGCATCTTCCAATTAATTTCAACACTAACTGCTACAGGAGATCTACAACAACTGTTGGAAGATGCTGGAACGATATGAGTTACGACAACATTTCGTTTTTCTTTTGAATCAATAAAGTATTTTCTTTATTTTTATTTGAATTAGTGAATTAGTTGTTGCCATATGATCCTCAGCCTCCTGCTTTTCCTTTCAGGTTGGATAAGCAACACCTGTTCTGGCATTCTGATTGGCTGTGGATACTTCCAGGAGGTTGGCCATCAGCTGGTAATATTTAGACATCCTCCCTCTCCTGATATGAACTTTTTACTGTAACATAGAAAGTTCTCCTGGCTCAGTTCTTCCGCTCTGTGTTCTCTAACCTCCAGACACCGGCTGGTACTGACCCGGTTCCTGCTCTGGTTCTGCTGGAGGTTCCTTAAGGGGTGCTTTCCTCTCCACCATTGTCCTGTGCTGGTCAGGAGGAGTAATGCTGAGGGTCAATGACTCGATGCAATCTGCAGATAGAAACTTTCTAAAGTAATCTGAATAATTAACTTAGCTTAGTGCACTGTTTGACAACCAGGTCCAGTCAGAATGGGTGTGTGATTGAATTTAAAGAATTTTCTTGTAAAGTGCCTTGAGATAACATCACTTGTGAATTGGTGCTGAATAAAAGAACTGAACTGAACCGAACTGCTTGTAGGTCCATCATTGCCCCCCTGTTGAAATGTGTGACATCACATTTTATATTGATCTGTTATTTTCTCGAATATCTAAGATGTTGTTTGTTCATGGGTGAATCATTTTTAGGTATCTGCATCTCCTCGAGCGGAACCAGAGGGTCTGGATCAGAACCAGAGAGTTCCTGAAGGTGATTCATCCCTCACAGCTCTGCTACTGAAACGTTTAACTTAAAATGAACTTGTTCAGGTTTTTCTTTCCATCTCCAGTCCACCACCAGGGGGCGGCTCTGCTTGGTTTATTCACTAGGACGTGACGTCACTGTGTGGTTTCCGTTGCTACATGTAAACAAAGCGCAGTTAGCTGCGCTGCCCCGGTGACCAGAACTGGGCAGTAATCAGAACCACGCCGAATCGGTGGATCGTCGTCGGCATGGAGTGAACCAGAACCGGAACCATGTCTATGGAAGATCCGTTCTTCGTCGTTAAAGGGTCAGAACTTCCGCAGCCACAGCAGCTAGCATGAAACCGAGCCGAGCCCGAACCCCTTGTTACCGGTTAAACTGGTCAGACTAGAACCCAGACCGGCACCAGTCTGACCAGTTTAACCGGTTCAGCTGGTTGAGGAGCTTCAGCTGCTAAGCAACAGAAATACAGCGAGGTGTCATGGCGGCCATGACACCTCGCTGTATTTCTGTTGAGAGGGAAAATAAAATATCTGAAACTGGACCTGATGTTCAACACGGAACAGAGGGTCACGTGATGAGCACGTGGCCTGAGCCGGCAGCTAGTTAGCCTGGTAACCTGCTCTAACTGACCCTCCTTGACACACCTGAGCAGGTAACCCTACCTGCAGGTACTACCGACACGCCAGAGGTCCAGTTGGACCGAATGAGTCGTTCACGAATACGTTACTGATCCCAAAGGGAAACGAAAACCTGATTCTGGTTCTGGCTCTGATTCGGTTCTGGTTCTGTGTGTGCAGGGAAGTGGAGAAGGCGGTCCACGCTGCCCAGAGTCTCCATCGCCGCTGGGTGGAGCTGCAGCAGGAAGTGGGCGGAGCCTCCAGGGAGGAAGCGGATTGGACGACCAATGAGCTGCGGAACGGCCTGCGGTCCATCGAGTGGGACTTGGAGGATCTGGACGAGACCATCAGTATCCTTGTCCTCCAGTCTGTCTCCGAGTCCCCCGTCCCATGTCTCCGTTCTCCTTGACGTCCCTGAATGCATTGTGGAGTCCAACCCCAGGAAGTTCCACCTGGATGCCGCTGAGCTGACCAAGAGGAAGGCCTTCATCACTGGCACCCGCCGCACCATCCAGGTAGGTCTGACCTTCCCCTACTGGGTCCTTGGAGCTGGTTCCACCCGGTACTCAGCTGGTTCTCTGTTTAACAGGACATGAAAGAACAGATGTCGGGATCAGCAGCTGGTTCTGGTTCTGCTGATAGACACGGCAAACAGGTACAGACCCTCAACGGCCAATCAGCTGCTGTGACTCATTTGGAGCTCTCTGATTGGTCGAGTTTCTTTCTGATTGCAATCTGAACGGGTTCTGATTCTGTTCGGTTTTGCAGGTTCTCCTGGGAGACGCCCAAGATCCCATCTGGCAGCCTGGTTCTGATCAGTGTGACCCACCGGACCGCCGGCCGCAGAGCGCCAACACCCAGTTCATCGGCGAGCAGCAGACACAGCAACAGGTACCAGAACCTGCTGCTGTGGTTCCAGAACCACAGACACTGGTTCCAGTTCTGATCCGCCGCTCTGTGTTGCAGCTGATCGTGGAGCAGCAGGACGAGCAGCTGGATCGGGTTTCTGGCACCATTGGGGTTCTGAAGAACATGTCAGAGCGGATCGGCCTGGAACTGGACGAGCAGGCCGGGTAAGAACTCAGTTCTGACTGTGGAACTGGTCCAGTTGGGTTCTGGTTCCGGTTAGCGCTATAATGATTCCTCAAATGGTTCGAGTTCCTCGATTATTAAAATTCCTCAAGGAAATTTTATCTGCCTTCAGTAAATATGTTTCATTATTTGGTGCGTTCTGTTCCGGCCGCGTTTTTATTTGTGTTGCGCACTTCCGCCAATGATGTGTTGCTGGTGCTAATGCTAGCAGCATGACGTCCAGTTTTCAAGTTCGGTCTGGGAGGATTTCATTCATTCATGATGATGTTTTGGGGGTCTAATAAGTACCGTCACATTGACGGCGCGATGCCTGGAGTTCGGCAGCTTTTCTCCTCCTGGAGCTGCTGCCTGCTGGCGGAGCATTTCAACAGGTGAGTGAACAGACTGGACATGACTGGCAGCTGTGTGTAGTTGATTCTTAACATAGGTTTGGCTTATGGATGACGCGCAAAATACATTTCATATCATCCCGGTCTCAACAAATGGGTGGCAGATTCAGCGCAACATGATGTTTGCGTGACGAATGCAGGAGTCAAATCCTGTCGCTGACATAAACACGAAGGTCAGAGTTCAACTATTAAACCGAATGAAGATGAATCAAACTAGACTGGAGTAAAAAAAAAAAAGTATGCCAGCACTATGGACATATTTTATAAGTGTATTTGTGAGCCTGCCTCTTTATTCTTAAATTGAATGTAATTTCAGATTTTTCTATAACTTTTCTTCAGGTTAAATTAGAAAGTGAGCTGTTATTGTTACATGTTAATTTTCTAAACTTCAGAAAAGTTATTGTTAGGGTAGCTCAAATATAAAATCTTGGCCTGATGTTGATAACTGACAGGAACTCTGCTGTTATGTTACATTTACCAATATTTTATTTAGCCTAACCCTTTTATATTTTTGATTACTAAAATAATGGTTTACAACAACCTGAGTTCTGGTCCAGTTCTGGTCCAGTTCTGGTCCGGTCCAGTTGCTAAGTCTTGTCTGGTGTCCCTCAGGATGCTGGACGACTTTGGACATGAGATGGACAGCACTCAGTCCCGCTTGGACAGCGTCATGAAGAAACTCGCTAAAGTCTCACACATGAACAGTGGTAATCTGCCCGGCAACACATCACTCATTCAGAAGCTCAGTCTGCGCTCTGATTGGGTAGAATTCAGTGATTCTGAATTCACAGAATTCAGAATCACTGAATTCAGTGAACTGGTCAGAGCCCAGATTGTCCAATCAGAGCTCTGTCCAATCTGGGCTCTGATTGGACAGAGCTGAGTGTTTTAGGGGCGTGTTCGTCTATCTGATCAGTGATTGGTTGGTTTCTCTTCAGATCGCCGCCAGTGGTGTGCGATTGGAGTGCTGCTGCTGATCCTGCTGGTCGTCATCATCCTCTTCTTCATCCTCTGACTGAAAGCATAACATCAACCCAAACCGCTGATCCCAGCCCTGTGGACCCGGTGCGGTCCGGTCCAACATGTTCCTGCTGTGATTTTCATATGTTTAACTTTACTTCAGAGAAAAAAAGTCTGTTCAGTTTGTTTTCTAATTTAATATTCTGAAAGTACCGAGCATAACTCTAAAACAAACCAGTTTAACCAGTCTAACCAGTTCCTGTCCAACATGGACCTGGTGACTCAGCAGAACCTGGGTTCATTCTGTTCACTCAGAACCACTTTGACCCATTTGAGCTTCAATCTGATTGGCTCCTGACTGCAGCAGGAGAAACATGGGCCGGGTTCTGGAAGTTCTGGATAGGAGTGCACCGATTGCAGTTTCTGGCCGATAAAAGATCTTTAAAAGGCCAGAGCTGCCGATTCTGACTTTCTTTGTCTGAAATGCACATGAATAAAATGAATAATTTATTTGGGTAACAGTGGCGCAGCTATTGTTACTGCAGACATGCAGACAAGACCTGGTGGGCGGGGCTAACAGTCTAACCTCAGCAGAGGACAGTGGCTGATTTTTAGAGCTTTGCTGATGTTGATCAGATCGTTCAATCATTGATCTCCCAAAACGAAGGAAATCTGCACCAATAAATCGGCTGCCCGATAAATCAGTGCACCTCGAGTTCTGGACGTTCTGGTGGACTGGACCCAGAAAGTGAAATCTGTTCTACCTTTAGACTAAACGGTTTTCAGTTTCATAACATGTAAAAATATCAAGAAACACTATTCTTTCTAAAAAGTTTCTTAGAGAACCAGAAGTCTGGTTGTCCAGAACCAGAACCCTGACCCAAACATCAATTTTATTTTCTCTAGGACCAAAACAAACCTCATTCTGAACTAGATCAGTTTAAACTGGTTCATTTTAACTGGTTAATTTTGTTGACCTCACTTAAAAACACTAAATTTTGTTTGTGTTTTGTTTACTGAAAACTTGTAGTTTGTTAAACTGTTTTATTTAAGCCACATGTTGACGTTTGAATTCAGATTATTGAAATTGTTTAGGATTTAGATTTGAGTCCTCAACCACACTTCCTGCTGCTCCTTCACAATAAAAGCCTCTCACTCTATGGTAAACTGCCAGCTCAGAGGTAGCAGCAGCTTCTGAGAGACTCTTATTCTGAAGGAGCAACTGGAAATCTATTAACTGAGCTATCTTTACAAGATCAGCTGATCAAGAAGCAGAAAATCATGGCTTTACACATCAGGCGTGACAGGTGGCAGCAGTTTGGTCATGATGACTTCAATGAAACATTTCATTTCTGACTGATCAACTTTATTAAAGCATCCTGATTAAAGCTTTATTAAAGGAGCAGTTCACTTCATTTCTGCTGAGTGAAAGTCCCGATCACATGGTTTCACACACCTTTCATAGAGCGCGCGGACCACTAGGGGTTGGGTGATTGTGTGTGTCTGATGAGAGTGCAGTTGCAAAAAAAGTAGAACAAATCCGCCAAAACATGTTTCAGCTTCCATTGTGTCCACAGTTCCCTTAGATGAGATCGCTGAACAAGCGTGTGAAAATGTTGTCACCTGGAAATGGAAACTCTAATCGATGTAACTGGTTTCATCATCAACAAGCTTTACCGCAGTTAGCGATATCAAGGTTTCTATACCTTGATATCGCACATTCCTAGAAAGTCCTCATCGCTTCATATACACTCAGTTCATGCAAAATAAGGATTCTTTAAAATTAGGCTGTAGCAAAAGTTCTGCTAACAGGGCTAGACCTTAGCATAGCATGCTAACAGGGCTTGGTGACTGAACCAGCTGGATCAGAACCTTCCTGGTGGTTTCTCTGATGTCGGGTCTGTTGAACAGAAGCTGAAACGTGAATCTGGAAGCAGATGGTGTTTCAGGAATGAGACGCCATTCATTTCAACATTTTGAAAAGCAGGAACTTAAGAGGTTAAAATATGTTTCATACTTTTAACTTTGTGTGAATATAGACATTTAAAACAGATAAGGAGTAAAACATACAGTTTTATTTAATCCAGTTTAATGTCCATTGAATCATCCCAGTAACTGAACAGCCGGGATTAGCTGGTTTTTCCCCTAAGCTTCTTCACTGAATTAAAGTGACTCCTTCAAAGAACCGCTCTCGTTTGTGGTCGTGACCAGAAGTGTGGCAGGAAGCCGTCCTGGAACTGCTGAGCAGTCACTTACCAGAGTCGGAGGCAGTTTGTGTCTGAGGATACAGACTCACCTTCAGGATCTTGTCTTCGACAGGCAGAGGGCGACGTACTGCTGCTCACTGCCGACATCCACCATTTCTTCTGAGTTCACACCTGGAACTTCATGTCGTTGATGAAGGACTTCTAGCTGATTTCAATATTCATAAATTGCCAATTAAACTATCAGAGTTCCATAAACAAGTATTACTATACTGGAAAATGCTCTATGTACATAACTACTCGCCACACTCCTCTATCATATGGAATAACAGATTCATATTACATCGCGGTAAATCCTTATTTTACAAGGATTGGATGAAGAAGAAATTTGGTCCATTATACACTTAATGGATGCTAATGGTTGCATGTTAAACTATGAACAACTATGTGAACAATATCAATTCTTTCCCCCAAGAGCTGAATTTACCAAATTAGTTAATGCCTTTCTGAAACAATTTATTAACCAAGTTAAAAATTTGATAACATATAATCCGATGACCCCAC
Source organism: Poeciliopsis prolifica (assembly GCF_027474105.1). Classification (NCBI taxonomy): domain Eukaryota; kingdom Metazoa; phylum Chordata; class Actinopteri; order Cyprinodontiformes; family Poeciliidae; genus Poeciliopsis; species Poeciliopsis prolifica. Next base: position 70,254 of record NW_026562377.1, read on the forward strand.
AATTACCCAATTTATTTATTAATGGAATCTCATTCACTGATCAAAAGTTTGATAACCACACAATTAGAAACTGTCTAAACAATACTTTGTTCCCTGGGAAAATAAATAGAAATAACATTCTTTGCAAGTTTGATAATAAATCAATTGAGAGGTTAAGATCCCTTTATCTTAAACTCCCTATTCAACCTAAAGCTAAAGAAAACACACTTTAAAATTTAAATGCAATTTACCCTTCAAAAGAATTATTAAAAAATCGATTTAATATTGATGACAATAAGTGCTCCTTTTGTGAACGAGATATTGAAACGATTGACCACATCTTCTATGAATGCAACCAAACCAAAACATTTTGGATTTGCTTAGAAAGATGGATCAGTTCCAAATTCACACTTCCTGAATCTATTCTAGAGATATGGTAACTTTTGGAGTATTATTAATAAACAAAACTATGGAACTTTGTTGTGACTTAATATTTTGTTTGGCAAAATTCTTTATTCATAAACAAAGAGTGCTGAGATCATCCCCAGTCTTTAACATCTTTTTATCTGAATTTCAGTTATATATGAAAGCCTTGAATTGTATTGACTCTTATGAATCCCTGACTGAAATATTAATGGAATTGCCCACTGATGTATATTAATCCTAATTTATGAATCCCCTTGCTGCCTTTGTTAGTTACTGTTACACTATTACTAATTGTTATACTAATCTCTTATTGTCAATGTTACTTTATATTTCCACTTTAAATATGCCTCTACTAGATGCCTTATACAGAATTGCACTAATGTAATTGCCTTATTTGTTTGTGATTACCTTGTTTAAAAAAATAGTTCATGTAATATTACGGGGATGTACTGTCTATGTATATAACCCCTGCTGGAAGTCATTATTGTATTTGTATTGTTTTGTCTTCTCTTTCTCAATAAAGATCTATTCAAAAAAAAAAAAAAAAAAAAAAGGTCGTTGATGAAGGTCTTACCCTTCATCTCACGGACCCATTTAACCCAAATGCGGAATTTAAAGGGCCAGTATCATGTAAAATTGACTTTTTGATCTTTCCATTCTGTTTTTCCCTCATCAAAAACAAACCTGGAGTGTTGCTTTGAATCTTCCATGTCAGAGAAATCCTAAAATCTCCACGGAAACTATTTAGCCTGGGTGAAGCTATCCCTGCTGCGGGGAGCTGATCCTTCCCCACTCAGCTCCTCCAGACTATCAAGCAGCAATTAATAATAATCAATTTTATTGAAAATGCTCTTTATATTGCAAAGGCGACAGACAAGCAAAGCTACCATTTCATGCTAGCAGGCCAGGTGAGTGAAGTGTTTTGCCCAAGGACACAAACAACGAGGGCCGGGAATCGAGCCGGCGATCCACCGACTGCATGGCTAACTCCTGCCGCCGACCCGTTAGCAACAGCTGGTGGATCCAATGCGCATGTCCAAGGTTTGGAAGAAGCCAGGACTTTTGATAACTCAGAAAGCTGAACTGACTAAAAACTGTCCAAAACAAAATCAGGTGCCAATAATTCCATTAGTTACATTCAGCACTGCAAATGAAACTGGTTTCACTGGTTTCCAGTTTGGACGCTCACTCTGCCCTTTCCAACAGAATCCGTCCATCAGAACAGACCTGAACAGCCCGAACGACCGACCGATCTCCCTGAGCGGTGCTGGCCGATGACCTCTGACCTCAGACACTGACGGACAGACACTGAGCTCTGATTGGGTGGGACGGTAGTCAGGTGACATAAGCGGGTGTTTTACTGCTCATCGGTGGGTTGACGACTTCTTCATTTGCAGCCCAGCGCCCCCTGGAGGATAGACAGGAGACCCACTCAGCAAAAGAAATGTCTAGTATTTAAAAATCAAGATCTAAAACTGAACATTTTCCCACACAGAGAGACTGAGTAGAAGGAGATTTCTTCCACAAGCTGCAGGACGTCCTGCCGTCACTGGAAAGTTGGTCAAGGCTGCCGGTTCGAGTCTTGCTCAGTTTGACCGAGGACAAAAGGTGATGCAGCGAGAGACGAGAGGGTCCATCTCTACTGAATCTGAAGAAAGCAAGAGAAGAAAAACTGATCAGAGATCAGAACACTGGAGATGGATTCATTAGATAAACATTTCTTTCACTACAAAAATAAATATAGAAATTTGTTTTTGCCTTTATCTGCAATATTGGCAATAATTTTTTTGGTTGTTGTCAGTTAATTTAACTTTATCAAAGTTTGATAAAGCCTGATAAAGTTAATTTAACTATATCAAAGTTAAATTAACTGACAATGAGTTTAATTGTCAGTTAATTAAATTAACTGATTCAGGCTCCTGATTGGTTGGCAGTTTAAAGGCCGATTGTGAAGAACAAGTTAGAACCAGCCTGAATCAAATTCCTCAACCTTACACATTTAAACCTCAGTTTCAGTTTTAGATTAACCAATCAGAGTTCAGAAGTCAGCTGGTTCTGCAGAACCACCAGAGCAGATTCTGCAGGTTCTGGTGACTCAGGCTGAGTCCGGTCCCAGAACTGGCCCTGTGCCCTCTATGAAGTGTGGACTCAGTTGAAGAGCACGTCAGGGTTACAAGCAGTAAAAATGTGACAATAGGGACAATTTGCCTCTGCATCCAAAATGGCCGACCGGTCACCATTCAGGCATTTTCAAGCAATCGATTTTAGTATACAGCACATATTTTTCTTGCAGGAGATATTTGGTCGTTCAGATGTGCTTTGTTTTGACAATTATTCCAATACTTTACATTTTTTGTAACTATATTTCCACCTTTTTATTCAAAACAACATATGCAGCAAAGAATTGTGGAAATAGGACCCAGAAGGGGGCGGGGCTAAAACAGGAAGTGGAGACTTGGCACATGCTACGCAACATGAAGGAGCGTCTGAAGGACACAGAAGGACACTTCCTGACACCCAGGAAGCTTCAGCAGGTGCAGCTGCTTGATCAGCAGAGTTAATGCAACACGGGGAACTGAGTTCAGTGGCTCTTGACCAGCAGGGCAGCATGCGGGCGGCTGCAGCATGCTGCAGCATGCGGGCGGCTGCAGCATGCTGCAGCTTTGTGGTGATTTGATGAGGATTGTCTTTTGCCAGAAACCCTGGATTTTGTTGTTGCTCTTTCTTTTCTCCCAGATTCTCACCTTCACACTTAAGATTATTTTAGATTATTTTAGAAGAATGAAAGTATTTTTTGTCTCCCCCTGAACCCCAACACTTTCACACTGCCTTGGGGATGCAACATGGTCACATAGCAATGATGATGTCATCAGTCAGGGTTTAAACTCACCGCCCAGGACGTGAAACAGCACTGTGAAGCTCTTCTCTGATTGGATGTCTGTGGTGTCCATCTTGGCTATCTAAGGTGGGCGGGGCTTTGTCTTCAGCTGTGGACCAGAAACGCGATGTCACCAATTAATGTTTGTTTTTTTATAAATATTGTAAAATGCATTGAAATTTATCTTCTCTAACAACAGTTAGCCACCAGTCAACAAACAGTGTTTCCTCTTTCTCTGCCTGACCACCTGGACGTTTGACCAGGTGGGAATTTATCCTGGTTAGGGTCCAGGTGATTCCACCTGGTCTACAGGTGAGTCCTGTTCTCACCTGAGGACAAGCAGTCCTTGCTCTTCTTCAGTTCGGAGCCAGGCGGCGGATCAGAGGATTTCTTCTTCTCTTGCTGGTTTCTCATCATTGTGTTATGAAGTCCTCCATTCTGTGACGTTGTCAGTGATGTCACAGCTAGGGGGGCTAAAGGAGAGGGACGGTTATGATCCTGATGATGGCAGGTAGGCGGCTGGGGCGATGTGCCCACTGGGTGCAAGGCATAGGGGTTGGCAGGTGTTTCCACTGTGGGCGGGGTTTGTGAAGCTGTCACCTGGTTTGTCCCTCTTTTATCAACTATGCTGACAGCCACGCCCCCTCCCTCACCTGAGTCAGCAGGTGAGATGCAGCCGATGTAAGAGTCTTTGAGCATTTCCGTCCGCACATGGAGGAGGGGTCTGTTCAGGCCCCGCCCCCTTACCCTAGCTACAGGTGGACACAGAGTGAGGCGACGGTCCAGCTGGGCTCCAGACATCATCGGCGCCATTGCTGGTCTTCCTCTCACGTTGAGCTGGTTCAGGTTCGGTTTGGACACCTGGACACCTGTCCCCTGCTCTCGCTCCCGGTAACGAGACTCCGCCTTCGTCTCCGTCTCATCCTCAAACCGTAGGCGGCGTGTTGGAGACGCTGACCGGCGCCACCCAGTGGACAGGTTGCTCATGTGTCCAGGCAGCGAGGCCCCGCCCCCCGACCTGAAGACAGAGGACAGGTGAGAGGCCGGCGAGGGACAACCGCTTTGGTTCCAGGCAAGTGAAGTTTATTTGGCAGTTTGAGTGTTTTACGTCACAAAAACATAGAACAACAGACATAGAACGCAGTGAATAACTGACACGTTACATTTTCACATATTGATTGGATCTGCTTCAGATTATTGATCAATGTTTCATTTATTATATTTCAAAATCAGCTGCAACCAGCTGATTTACTCAAGGAACTCAGTGTTTCGGCTGTTTTGCAGTTTTCTGGAAGTTTATTCCAGATCTATGGTGAATAGAAGCTGAATGCTGCTTCTCCATGTTTGTTCTGGTTCTGATACAGAGCAGAACCAGAACCAGAAGCAGCAGATCTTTAATCTTTCAGTGATTTATGAACTACTAGTAGAACCGGGCGCTGCAGAACTGGGCAGTGCAGAACCGGGGGGTGTAAATCTGGGCGGTGTCTCTATCCTCCTGGTTCTGGTCAGAACTCCAGCAGCAATTTCTGGTTTGTCATCAGATGCTGCAGGAATCAATGTTTCTCTGATCGGAGACTTTAGTCTCTGGTTCTGGAAATGTTCTGCAGCTGCAAGAAGGCCCACTGTGGAACCAGCTTCATGTGACTCTGAAGGGTCAGGTCAGAGGTCAGCCTAAGATTCTACAGCAGAGATTCATCCAGACAGTTTCCATCAGAAGTTTGATATCAGCTTTTGCACTAAATCCTGGAGCACAAACAAATTCAGATGTCTAAAGCAATACATGCACTCACACCCTTTATAAATCCTGGGGGGTGGAGGCGGTTCTGGACCAGAACCAGCCGGTTCTGATGAAGCACAGTCTGCCTTTTAGGTACTCAGAAGAGAAGTGCAAGACGGGTTTGTTCAAAGTTGCAGAGAAATGAAGAAACTCTGCAGCGACTGTGACGAGCCGTTTGGTTTTACTGGAGGAAACTGGGACCAGCAGCTCCGTCTGCAGCTGGTGTTGGGATCCAGCTGCTTATTGGTTGTTTAGGGGCCTTCAGGCCGTCCTGCCGCTGTCTTGGTGGGACGCTGGTCTTATTGTCCTCATTGTCTTGTGGTTGGACAGAGAACTTCTGTGTTGACAACATGATCCAGACTCCATGTTGACCTGAGCAGCAGCTTCCTGTTCCAGACATTCACTAATCACAGGCTCAACATCACGGTAAACCCTGATCGCACTGAGATGATGATTGAAGTCATATTTTTACTCACGTGTGTGTGTGTCTGTGTGTGTGTCTGTGTGTGTGTGTGAGAGACTCACCCAGAATGCATGTCAGGGGTCAGCAGGTTGTGGTCACCCCTCAAAGGAAAACAAAGACGCTTCATACGAGTTTCTTCTTCACACTGATGCTGCTACAATAACAGACACACACACACACACACACACACACACACACACACACACACACACACACACACACACACACACACACACAGACACACATACAGACACACACACAGACACACACACACACACGGCTTTGTGGGGGAGGAGAGAGGATGACATCAGCGGCCCTGATTGGTCAGAGTGACAGGAAACCGGATTAAACAAAGCAGCTATTCAGGATTAATTAACCTGATCAGACACAGAATGTTAATCTCAGCATCTGTTGTGTGTGTTCTTGTAGATCTATTCTTCTTAGTTCTACAATTTACTGTCATATTTACTAACCTTCTGACCTTTTTGTTTGGGGTCGGGGGTCAGGTTAGAGGTCAGGTATATGGGCAGAAATACAAACCTGTGTGCTGATCACAGTATCGTTGGAACTTCCTGGTTCAACAGCTTCAGTTTCATTTAGAGCTCGGTTCCTGTAGACTAGCTGCCTCCAACCGGCTCCGTGCTGCTGCTCACCTGCAGACGTGCGCATGAAGTCTCGCAATCGTTTGATTCAGCCTGGCTGAAGAGGGAGACATCTGAAACCGGACCGGACCTTTCTGAGCCCATCACTGAGGTTCTGATGAACCGAGGTTAGAGTAAAGGGTAAAGATCAGGACCGTCCTGTCAATCGTCAGCTGAAGCAGAACCAGGACCAGCAGCAAGGCTCGGTTCTGGAGTGTTGGAGAAAGTCCAACTGTTCAAACTGCTGCAGGTTCTGATCACATCTGAGATTAAAATCATTTCCACATGTTGGAGCAAAACAGAGAACAAAAACTGGAGGAGAAGAGAAACCTTGACAAATTTTTCCTCAATTAAAAAAAAAAAAAATTCCATCCATGAAATAGTTAAATCAGGGTAAAGAAAGTATTTTGTAAAAAGTTTACTGAAGTACTGAGTAAATTGAAATAATTTCATATTTTAAAATTACATAGTCAGAAAAACTAAAGTATAATATTAAGAGCAAATGATGGTATTTTTAGGACAAAAATTGTAATAATTCATGTAATTACATTGTTAAATCATATTTTTGATGATTAAACAATATGGCAGATTATTTAGCTAAGATGTCTTTAAAACAAAGTAGAATTATGGAAATAATATGTTATGAATCTGTAATAAAATCCATTATTAACAGCAACGTTAAATATGAATGGCAACAACTAGAAGGAAGGAAGTAAACGTCATCATTTATTTCATATACAGAAAACATTGAAGAATGAATAAGATATTGTTGAACACAATACGCTAATGTAGCATATTTGAAAAACAAACTATATTGTTATTTAATAGAAATGGATTTTGACCAAGATAACAGGCTAGTTTTTTTTCCTTTTCAGAAGAATAGGTACGACTCAAAGAAGGAGCAGGAAGGCGAGAAGTTACAGCTGCGAGTGTTTTGTATTTGCAATGTGAATAACATATATACATATATTTACAACAACAACATTGGGACATCCAAATGGCCATCGAGGAAAAAATCAATGAAATAAAAAGAAAATTAAAGAAGGGAAAAAACAACAAAGAACTATATTAATCAATCGTTCCTAAAGTTCATAATCTCACATCCCGCAGTCCATCCAGCCCAAGTGGGAATTAATTAGGCTTTCGAACAATATGATTATCCAGAGCTCAGTTCACGTCCTGGGTAAAGAAAAGTCCGATCGAAGATGGAGCAGAGTCCTTTGTTGATAACCAGAATTTACCAGCTGGTTGGAGAAATTAGCAGCATCTTCAGGGGAAATCTTTTCTTGGCTCTAGGCCTGATCTTTTAGCTCACCATCACCTGGCCTGAGTAACAAAACTGGACCACTTCCTCAAAATATATCCATATATGATCGAAACGTTCCTAGTGTATACACAATTCAATAAATAACATTTTGTATTATAAATAATTCTAACAATCATATTTAATCAATTGTAATTTCAATAAATCTAAAATTCAATATAAATTACATTCATGAAACACTCATTAAATATACACCAGATAATCAATTAACATGAAATGTAAAATTCTAATGGAAACCAGTGCTCAATAAATACTTCAATTACCCTTTTGTTTATCAAAAGAAGTATGCAATCAATTTTTCTTTAGTGGCTTCACAACAGCAGTGATTACAAGCCAATGCTACGTCATGCTACGTCATGCTACGTCATCTCTTTCTACCGGCTCTTTTTCATCTCCCGTCTGGCTCACAATAATAAGCTCCTATAGTTCTGCACATCAAGTGAGGATCGTACATATTTACAGAAAATGAATGACATCACGCTTTAACTGAGCTGCCAGCTCTGCTTCTTCCGACGCGTTCTAACCTTCATGCCTTTTCGCTCCAGCTAATATACCTGGCCGGTAAACTGCGAAGGTACATGTGACCCCACTACTCAGCCGCGATTGGCTAAATAATAATCTCGCGAGAATCATTAATCATTCTATTAAAACATCGCAAAATCTAAGGGCTAAAAGGCTAAATAGTAGAAAATTAGAGGAGGAAATAAAGGTTAAAATTACACTCGGTAAATGTGCGGTAGAAACTAACAATTATATAGAAGGTCGCACAGGGTTAACTGGGTAGGTTTGATACTGTCATGACTCGTGTTCCAATAACTTCAAGTGGTTCCTTTGTGTTGTTGTTACCATCAATTTATTTTATATATCAGCTTAAATACTTAAGAACTGACACATGCTGACCAGGCTAAATCATAATGATACTAACAATAAACAATATTTAACACGATCAACAGAAATTATGACCCTCCACCCGGTGCACCCGTTTCCTTCTACGTAGTGACCAGCGCGTCAGTACGGCTCTCATTCATACTAAATGACAGTCACGCCCACTTACGACACACCCACCATTAACTGTCACAGCTGTGCCACAAGTAATGCTCATTTAGGTCATTTGGCTCTTACACTCGGGTTACGCTAATCACACAGCAATTATAACATTTTTGAAAGAAACAAGATTATACAACTAGAAAATTCCTGAAGAAATTTAACCGGGGCCTGCCAAAGTGTGCCCGTCGATTTCGACCCAGCGTTCTGATGCTAAACATTAGCATCCATTCTAAAGAAAACATGACTTACTGTCACAAGCATGACTTACTGCCTTCAGTATACTAAACATGGGTAATAAGTAAGGGAAATAGCTCATATAAGGTAAAAGGCTAATGCGCAAGGCAGAGCCCTAACCTGAGTGAAAAAGATCATGCAGGATAATCTTATTGCACTGCCTACGGCAGTGCACTAGTGGGGAACAATAAAATGCTAATGTTTGTGATGTTAATGCTCTGCCTTGCTGCGCAAGGCAGAGCCCTAACCGGAGGGAAAAAGATCATGCAAGCTAATATCATTGCAGCGCCTGTGGCGCTGCATTAGCCACAAACAAATCTTAAGGCTTTTATTTTGAAGTTTTCATTGAGCTTGATTTTAAATTGCCAATCTAATCCCATGTGTAACAGTGATTGGATTAAATAACACACATAATGGTCAAAACAGCACTTACTTGATGGAAAAATTGTCAAGGCTTTTATTTAGAAAATTTTTTAAGCTTCATTTAAAATTGACACAGTAATTCCATGTGTAACAATAGTTGGTTAAAATGAGTTAGGCCCAAAACACAGGCAGTTCTAAAGTCCAGCTTTTTCCTCTGAGTTCTGCCAGCGTTAGAACTACAGTGATGCGTTTTTGTAGTCCTAATCAGCTGGCCCCTTTGTGTTCCGTTGCCATGGTAATGGATCCTCTGCCAGCTGTGAGTCAGACAGGGGGAGACAGAATTCTATCAGTTTGAGGCAGCCATTTTCACTAAAATAGGCATGAGCCAGAAAGGAATCTTAAGGCTTTTATTTTGAAATTTTCATTGAGATTAATTTTAAATGGCCAATCTCATCCCATGTTTAACTGATTGGGTTAAATCAGTTATATAGTGGTCAAAAGAGCAATTACTTGATGGAAAAATTGTCAAGGCTTTTATTTTGAAATTTACATTAAGCTTAATTTAAATGGTAACACTAATCCCATGTGTAACTATGGAGTTTTGAAATCAGTTCTAAAATTCCCAAAAACCAAGTACTTCTCATGGCCAGCTCATTCCTCCTCAGCAGTAACTGACAGTTCCACCATGTTGTAGTTCTGACAATCAGCTCAGACCTCTTCTGTAGGCACTGACTGTTCCGCCATGTTGTAGTTCTAACCTTCAGAAATTGTAGTTCTAAAGAGGAGGTCAACTGTCATGTCAGTGTGACACACAAGGAGAGACTTAATTCTAAATGCTTGAAGAAGTTAGTTTTTCTGACAGGCCTGAGAGAAATATTCAAGGTTTTATTTTGAAATTTTCATTAAGCTTCATTTTAAATGTCCAAAATAATCCAAAGTTTAACAGTGGTTTTGTTAAAAAAGTCACATAATTCCCAAGAGAGCAATTACGTGATATAAAAGAATCTCAGGGCTTTTATTTTGAAATTTTCATTAAGCTTAATTTAAAATTGCTACACTAATCCTGTGTGTAACAATGGTTGGTTAAAATCAGTTATAAAAAGCCCAAACACAATGTAATTCTAAAGGCCAGCTTATTCCTCCTCAGTAGTAACTGACAGTTCCACCATGTTGTAGTTCTGACAATCAGCTCAGACCTCTTCTGTAGGCATTGAGTGTTCCGCCATGTTGTAGTTCTAACCTTCAGGAATTGTAGTTCTAAAGAGGTCAACAGTCATGTGTGTGAGGCAGAGACAGATTTCTATCTTTGTGAGACAGCTCAGTCAGTTATAATGGAAAAAGCAGCCCGAACAACTCCTTGCCGTTCGGAAACCGTGATACGTATCGGAAAACCGTTTGAAGCATATGAGAGCTATTTTTGTCTCCGATAGTCCTGCATCATATTTGTAGCTCATTCATAGTAATTACAGCGATGAGAAAAAATGGTGTGTGCTGAGGTCTGAAATTTTCCAGAAAAGTATGAAAATATATGGTGGAGAGCGTCAGTTAGGCTGGAACTTGATTTTGCTCTAAAGCACCTTGACAGAAAACCGTAAGCCCTAGAAAAATTTTGAAAACATTTTACCGGAGCAGACATTCGTATCGATGTCATGTCCGAGTTTCATACCGGTAGCACGATATTTGTGGGCGTGGCGGCGATTTCAAAATTTATTTGGGGTCAGAAATCCACTTCATTTTTCACTCTAGCGGAGCGGCAGTTGGTGGCAGTTATGCTCTGCGTTTCGGCAGTTGGAAATTTCGCTCGTTTTTCGCTTTTTACGTCGCCGTCGTAACGCCGATTCCCCATAAAAGTAATAGCTCCAATGCCGGGAACGAGCCGCCGCACGTTTTGATACCACTTTTGTGGGTGGGCTCGCAGCGGTGCGAGCCGCATTCCGGTCTACGGAAGAAAAATAAAGTTCTATAACTAGAAAATTCCTGAAGAAATTTAACCGGGGCCTGCCAAAGTGTGCCCGTCGATTTTGACCCAGCGTTCTGATGCTAAACATTAGCATCCATGCTAAAGAAAGCTGCAATGTCATCAATACAATGTGGAGAGTCACAAGCATGACTTACTGCATTCAGGAAACTAAATATGGGTAATAAGTAAGGGAAATAGCTAATGCAAGGTAAAAGGCTAATGCTAATGCGCTGCCTTACGCAGCAAGGCAGAGCCCTAACCTTAGTGGAAAAGATCATGCAGGATAATCTTATTGCACTGCCTATGGCAGTGCACTGGTGGGAACAGAGAAATGCTAATGGTTGTGCTAATGCTAATGCGCCCTAACTTGAGAGGAAAAGATAATGCAAGCTAATATCATTGCAGCGCCTGCGGCGCTGCATTAGCTACGGCCGAATCTTAAGGCTTTTATTTTAAAATGTTCAGAATGTTTAATTTTAAATGGTCAATGTAATCCCATGTATAACAGTGATTTGGTTAAATCAGACATATAATGGTCAAAAGAGCACTTATTTAATAAAAAAATTCTCAAGGCTTTTATTTTGAAATTTTTTTAAAGCTTAATTTAAAATTTCCACACTAATTCCATGTGTAACAATGGTTGGTTAAAAATAGTTATAAAAGGCCCAAAACACAAGCAGTTCTAAAGTCCAGCTTTTTTCTCTGAGTTCTGCCATAGTTAGAACTACAGTGATGCGTTTTTGTAGTCCTAATCAGCTGGCCCCTTTGTGTTCCGTTGCCATGGTAATGGATCCTCTGCCAGCTGTGAGTCAGACAGGGGGAGACTTAATTTATCAGTTTGAGGCAGCCATGTTCCCTAAAATAGGCATGAGCCAGAAAGGAATCTTAAGGCTTTTATTTTGAAATTTTCATTGAGATTAATTTTAAATGGCCAATCTCATCCCATGTTTAACACTGATTGGGTTAAATCAGTTATATAGTGATCAAAAGAGCAATTACTTGATGGAAAAATTGTCAAGGCTTTTATTTTGAAATTTACATTAAGCTTAATTTTAATGGTAACACTAATCCCATGTGTAACTATGCAGTTTTGAAATCAGTTCTAAAATTTCCAAAAACCAAGTACTTGTCATGGCCAGCTGATTATTTATCAGTATTAACTGACAGTTCTGCCATGTTGTAGTTCTAACCTTCAGGAATTGTAGTTCTAAAGAGGAGGTCAACTGTCATGTCAGTGTGACACAAAAGGAGAGACTTAATTCTAAGTGCTTGAAGAAGTTAGTTTTTCTGACAGGCCCGTGAGAAATATTCAAGGTTTTATTTCTAAATTTTTATTAAGCTTAATTTAAAATTGCCAAACTAATCCTGTCTGTAACAATGGTTGCTTACAATCAGTTATAAAAGCCCAAACACAATGTAATTCTAAAGGCCAGCTCATTCCTCCTCAGCAGTAACTGACAGTTCCGCCATGTTGTAGTTCTGACAATCAGCTCTGACCTCTTTTGTAGGCACTGAGTGTTCCGCCATGTTGTAGTTCTAACCTTCAGGAATTGTAGTTCTAAAGAGGAGGTCAACTGTCATGTCAGTGTGACACACAAGGAGAGACTTAATTCTAAATGCTTGAAGAAGTTAGTTTTTCTGACAGGCCTGAGAGAAATATTCAAGGTTTTATTTTGAAATTTTCATTAAGCTTCATTTTAAATGTCCAAAATAATCCAAAGTTTAACAGTGGTTTTGTTAAAAAGTCACATAATGCCCAAGAGAGCAATTACGTGATATAAAAGAATCTCAGGGCTTTTATTTTAAAATTTTCATTAAGCTTAATTTAAAATTGCCACACTAATCCTGTGTGTAACAATGGTTGCTTAAAATCAGTTATAAAATGCCCAAACACAATGTAATTCTAAAGGCCAGCTCATTCCTCCTCAGTAACTGACAGTTCCGCCATGTTGTAGTTTTTATATTCACCTATGACCTCTTCTGTAGGCACTGAGTGTTCTGCCATGTTGTAGTTCTAACCTTCAGGAATTGTAGTTCTAAAGAGGTCAACTGTCATGTCAGTGTGACACACAAGGAGAGACTTAATTCTAAATGCTTGAAGAAGTTAGTTTTTCTGACAGGCCTGAGAGAAATATTCAAGGTTTTATTTGAAATTTTCATTAAGCTTCATTTTAAATGTCCAAAATAATCCAAAGTTTAACAGTGGTTTTGTTAAAAAGTCACATAATGCCCAAGAGAGCAATTACGTGATATAAAAGAATCTCAGGGCTTTTATTTTGAAATTTTCATTAAGCTTAATTTAAAATTGCCACACTAATCCTGTGTGTAACAATGGTTGCTTAAAATCAGTTATAAAATGCTCAAACACAATGTAATTCTAAAGGCCAGCTCATTCCTCCTCAGTAGTAACTGACAGTTCCGCCATGTTGTAGTTTTATATTCACCTATGACCTCTTCTGTAGGCACTGAGTGTTCTGCCATGTTGTAGTTCTAACCTTCAGGAATTGTAGTTCTAAAGAGGTCAACTGTCATGTCAGTGTGACACACAAGGAGAGACTTAATTCTAAATGCTTGAAGAAGTTAGTTTTTCTGACAGGCCTGAGAGAAATATTCAAGGTTTTATTTTGAAATTTTCATTAAGCTTCATTTTAAATGTCCAAAATAATCCAAAGTTTAACAGTGGTTTTGTTAAAAAGTCACATAATGCCTAAGAGAGCAATTACGTGATATAAAAGAATCTCAGGGCTTTTATTTTGAAATTTTCATTAAGCTTAATTTAAAATTGCCACACTAATCCTGTGTGTAACAATGGTTGCTTAAAATCAGTTATAAAAAGCCCAAACACAATGTAATTCTAAAGGCCAGCTCATTCCTCCTCAGTAGTAACTGACAGTTCCACCATGTTGTAGTTCTGACAATCAGCTCTGACCTCTTTTGTAGGCACTGAGTGTTCCGCCATGTTGTAGTTCTAACCTGCAGTCATTGTAGTTCTAAAGAGGTCAACAGTCATGTGTGTGAGGCAGAGACAGATTTCTATCTTTGTGAGACAGCTCAGTCAGTTATAATGGAAAAAGCAGCCGAACAAATCCTTGCCGTTCGGAAACCGTGATACGTATCGGAAAACCGTTTGAAGCATATGAGAGAGCTATTTTTTGTCTCCGATAGTCCTGTAAATCATATCTGTAGCTCATTCACAGTAATTACAGCGATGAGAGAAAAATGGTGTGCACTGAGGTCTGAAATTTTCCAGAAAAGTATTAAAATATATGGTGGAGAGCGTCAGTTAGGCTGGAACTTGATTTGGCTCTAAAGCACCTTGACAGAAAACCGTAAGCCCTAGAAAAATTTTGAAAACATTTTACCGGAGCAGACATACGTATCTATGTCATGACCGAGTTTGATACCGATAGCACGATATTTGTGGGTGGCGGCGATTTCAAAATTTATTTGGGGTCAGAAATCCACTTCATTTTTCACTCTAGCGGAGCGGCAGTTGGTGGCAGTTATGCTCTGCGTTTCGGCAGTTGGAAATTTCGCTCGTTTTTCGCTTTTTACGTCGCCGTCGTAACGCCGATTCCCCATAAAAGTAATAGCTCCAATGCCGGCGCCGAGCCGCACGTTTTGATACCACATTTGTGGGTGGGCTCGCAGCGGTGCGAGCCGCATTCCGGTCTACGGAAGAAGAAATTATAATAAAGATATTCTATTGGGTGTAGAATAATAGGTGCCTGCCATGCAATGCATGGAGGCAGTTACTGACTTGCTTTGCAAGTCAGTAACTGCTCTCCTTATGCATTGCTAGGCAGGCCCCAACTAGAAAATTCCTGAAGAAATTTAACCGGGGCCTGCCAAAGTGTGCCCGTCGATTTTGACCCAGCGTTCTGATGCTAAACATTAGCATCCATGCTAAAGAAAGCTGCAATGTCATCAATACAATGTGGAGAGTCACAAGCATGACTGACTGCATTCAGTATACTAAATATGGGTAATAAGTAAGGGAAATAGCTAATACCTCATGCAAGGTAAAAGGCTAATGCTAATGCTCTGCCTTGCGCAGCAAGGCAGAGCCCTAACCTGAGTGGAAAAGATCATGCAGGATAATCTTATTGCACTGCCTACGGCAGTGCACTGATGGGGAACAGAGAAATGCTAATGTTTGTGCTAATGCTAATGCACTGTCTTGCTGCGCAAGACAGTGCCCTAACTTGAGAGGAAAAGATAATGCAAGCTAATATCATTGCAGCGCCTGCGGCGCTGTATTAGCCACAGCCGAATCTTAAGGCTTTTATTTTGAAATGTTCAGAACGTTTCATTTTAAATGGTCAATGTAATCCCATGTATAACAGTGATTTGGTTAAATCAGACATATAATGGTCAAAAGAGCACTTATTTAATCTAAAAATTCTCAAGGCTTTTATTTTGAAATTTTTTTAAAGCTTAATTTAAAATTTCCACACTAATTCCATGTGTAACAATGGTTGGTTAAAAATAGTTATAAAAGGCCCAAAACACAAGCAGTTCTAAAGTCCAGCTTTTTTCTCTGAGTTCTGCCAAAAGTTAGAACTACAGTGATGCGTTTTTGTAGTCCTAATCAGCTGGCCCCCTTGTGTTCCGTTGCCATGGTAATGGATCCTCTGCCAGCTGTGAGTCAGACAGGGGGAGACTTAATTCTATCAGTTTGAGGCAGCCATTTTCCCTAAAATAGGCATGAGCCAGAAAGTAATCTTAAGGCTTTTATTTTGAAATTTTCATTGAGATTAATTTTAAATGGCCAATCTCATCCCATGTTTAACACTGATTGGGTTAAATCAGTTATATAGTGGTCAAAAGAGCAATTACTTGATGGAAAAATTGTCAAGGCTTTTATTTTGAAATTTACATTAAGCTTAATTTTAATGGTAACACTAATCCCATGTGTAACTATGGAGTTTTGAAATCAGTTCTAAAATTCCCAAAAACCAAGTACTTGTCATGGCCAGCTGATTCCTCCTCAGTAGTAACTGACAGTTCCACCATGTTGTAGTTCTGACAATCAGCTCTGACCTCTTTTGTAGGCACTGAGTGTTCTGCCATGTTGTAGTTCTAACCTGCAGTCATTGTAGTTCTAAAGAGCAGCTCAGTCCTCCTCAGTAGTAACTGACAGTTCCACCATGTTGTAGTTATTATATTCACCTATGACCTCTTCTGTAGGCACTGAGTGTTCTGCCATGTTGTAGTTCTAACCTTCAGGAATTGTAGTTCTAAAGAGCAGCTCAGTCCCCCTCAGTAGTAAATGACAGTTCCACCATATTGAAGTTTTTATATTCACCTATGACCTCTTTTGTAGGCACTGAGTGTTCTGCCATGTTGTAGTTCTAACCTTCAGGAATTGTAATTCTAAGGAGAAGGTCAACTGTCATGTCAGTGTGACACACATTGAGAGACTTAATTATAAATGCTTGAAGAAGTTAGTTTTTCTGACAGGCCTGAGAGAAATATTCAAGGTTTTATTTTTGAAATTTTCATTCAGCTTAATTTTAAATGTCCAAAATAATCCAAAGTTTAACAGTGGTTTTGTTAAAAAGTCACATAATGCCCAAGAGAGCAATTACGTGATATAAAAGAATCTCAGGGCTTTTATTTTGAAATTTTCATTAAGCTTAATTTAAAATTGCCACACTAATCCTGTGTGTAACAATGGTTGCTTAAAATCAGTTATAAAATGCCCAAACACAATGTAATTCTAAAGGCCAGCTCAGTCCTCCTCAGTAGTAACTGACAGTTCCGCCATGTTGTAGTTCTGACAATCAGCTCTGACCTCTTTTGTAGGCACTGAGTGTTCTGCCATGTTGTAGTTCTAACCTTCAGGAATTGTAGTTCTAAAGAGGTCAACTGTCATGTGTGTGAGGCAGACACAGATTTCTATCTTTGTGAGACAGCTCAGTCAGTTATAATGGAAAAAGCAGCCCGAACAACTCCTTGCCTTTCGGGAACCGTGATACGTATCGGAAAACCGTTTGAAGCATATGAGAGAGCTATTTTTGTCTCCGATAGTCCTGCAAATCAAATCTGTAGCTCATTCACAGTAATTGCAGCGATGATATAAAAATGGTGTGCACTGAGGTCTGAAATTTTTCATAAAAGTATTAAAATACATGGTGGAGAGCGTCAGTTAGGCTGGAACTTGATTTTGCTCTAAAGTACCTTGACAGAAAACCGTAAGCCCTAGAAAAATTTTGAAAACATTTTACCGGAGCAGACATTCGTATCTATGTCATGACCGAGTTTGAGACCGATTGCACGATATTTGTGGGCGTGACGGCGATTTCAAAATTTATTTGGGGTCAGAAATCCACTTCATTTTTCACTCTAGCGGAGCGGCAGTTGGTGGCAGTTATGCTCTGCGTTTCGGCAGTTGGAAATTTCGCTCGTTTTTCGCTTTTTACGTCGCCGTCGTAACGCCGATTCCCCATAAAAGTAATAGCTCCAATGCCGGGAACAAGCCGCACGTTTTGATACCACTTTTGTGGGTGGGCTCGCAGCGGTGCGAGCCGCATTCCGGTCTACGGAAGAATAAGTTATAATATATAAAGAGACATTCTATTGGGTGAAGATTAATAGGTGCCTGCCATGCAATGCATGGAGGCAGTGACTGACTTGCGAAGCAAGTCAGTAACTGCTCTCCTTATGCATTGCTATGGGCAGGCCCCAACTAGAAAATTCCTGAAGAAATTTAACCGGGGCCTGCCAAAGTGTGCCCGTCGGTTTGGACCCAGCGTTCTGATGCTAAACATTAGCATCCATGCTAAGCTTTGCTAAGAATGACAAAGTATCATGTGGAGAATCACAAGAATGTTCACTAACATGAATTTGCACCATTCAGTATGTTAAATTAAGTGTATAAGCTAAAATTAGCAAAAATGCTAATGTTAGAATGAATACTGTCAGTAGCATGTGGACAATCACGAGCATGTTCTCTGTAATTTACTTACTCCATTCACCATACCAAATATCGCTAATAAGTCAGAAATAGCTAATACCTCATTTAAGGTAAAAGGCTAATGCTAATGCTCTGCCTTGCACAGCAAGGCAGAGCTCTAACCTGACTAAAAAAGATCAAGCAAGCTAATATCATTGCAGCGCCTGTGGCGCTGCATTAGCCACAAACGAATCTTAAGGCTTTTATTTTGAAATTTTCATTGAGATTATTTTTAAATGGCCAATTTCATTCCATGTTTAACACTGATTGGTTTAAATCAGTTATATAGTGATCAAAAGAGCAATTACTTGATGGAAAAATTGTCAAGGCTTTTATTTTGAAATTTACATTAAGCTTAATTTTAATGGTAACACTAATCCCATGTGTAACTATGGAGTTTGGAAATCAGTTCTAAAATTCCCAAAAACCAAGTACTTGTCATGGCCAGCTGATTCCTCCTCAGCAGTAACTGACAGTTCCACCATGTTGTAGTTTTTATATTCACCTATAACCTCTTCTGTAGGCACTGAGTGTTCTGCCATGTTGTAGTTCTAAGCTGCAGGAATTGTAGTTCTAAATAGGAGGTCAACTGTCATGTCAGTGTGACACAAAAGGAGAGACTTAATTCTAAATGCTTGAAGAAGTTAGTTTTTCTGACAGGCCTGAGAGAAATATTCAAGGTTTTATTTCGAAATTTTTATTAAGCTTAATTTAAAATTGCCACACTAATCCTGTCTGTAACAATGGTTGCTTACAATCAGTTATAAAAACCCAAACACAATGTAATTCTAAAGGCCAGCTCATTCCTCCTCAGCAGTAACTGACAGTTCTGCCATGTTGTAGTTCTAACAATCAGCTCTGACCTCTTTTGTAGGCACTGAGTGTTCCGCCATGTTGTAGTTCTAACCTTCAGGAATTGTAGTTCTAAAGAGGTCAACAGTCATGTGTGTGAGGCAGAGACAGATTTCTATCTTTGTGAGACAGCTCAGTCAGTTATAATGGAAAAAGCAGCCCGAACAACTCCTTGCCGTTCGGAAACCGTGATACGTATCGGAAAACCGTTTGAAGCATATGAGAGAGCTATTTTTTGTCTCCGATAGTCCTGCAAATCAAATCTGTAGCTCATTCACAGTAATTACAGTGATGAGAGAAAAATGGTGTGTGCTGAGGTCTGAAATTTTCCAGAAAAGTATGAAAATATATGGTGGAGAGCGTCAGTTAGGCTGGAACTTGATTTTGCTCTAAAGCACCTTGACAGAAAACCGTAAGCCCTAGAAAAATTTTGAAAACATTTTACCGGAGCAGACATTCGTATCTATGTCATGACCGAGTTTGATACCGATAGCACGATATTTGTGGGCGTGACGGCGATTTCAAAATTTATTTGGGGTCAGAAATCCACTTCATTTTTCACTCTAGCGGAGCGGCAGTTGGTGGCAGTTATGCTCTGCGTTTCGGCAGTTGGAAATTTTGCTCGTTTTTCGCTTTTTACGTCGCCGTCGTAACGCCGATTCCCCATAAAAGTAATAGCTCCAATGCCGGGAACGAGCCGCACGTTTTGATACCACTTTTGTGGGTGGACTCGCAGCGGTGCGAGCCGCATTCCGGTCTACGGAAGAAGAAATATAACTAGAAAAAAATTGAACCGGGGTTAACCGGGGCCTGCCAAAGTGTGCCCGTCGATTTGACCCAGCGTTCTGATGCTAAACATTAGCATCCATGCTAAAAGAAAGCTACAATGTCATCAATACAATGTGGAGAGTCACAAGCATGTAAAGTAAATATGGGTAATAAGTAAGGGAAATAGCTAATACCTCATGCAAGGTAAAAGGCTAATGCTAATGCTCTGCCTTGCTGCGCAAGGCAGAGCCCTAACCTGAGTGGAAAGGATCATGCAGGATAATCTTATTGCACTGCCTATGGCAGTGCACTGGTGGGAAACAGAGAAATGCTAATGTTTGTGCTAATGCTAATGCACTGTCTTGCTGCGCAAGACAGTGTCCTAACTTGAGAGGAAAAGATAATGCAAGCTAATATCATTGCAGCGCCTGCGGCGCTGCATTAGCCGCGGCCGAAGCTTAAGTCTTTTATTTTGAAATGTTCAGAATGTTTCATTTTAAATGGTCAATGTAATCCCATGTATAACAGTGATTTGGTTAAATCAGACATATAATGGTCAAAAGAGCACTTATTTAATGTAAAAATTCTCAAGGCTTTTATTTTGAAATTTTTTTAAAGTTAATTTAAAATTCCCACACTAATTCCATGTGTAACAATGGTTGGTTAAAAATAGTTATAAAAGGCCCAAAACACAAGCAGCTCTAAAGTCCAGCTTTTTTCTCTGAGTTCTGCCATAGTTAGAACTACAGTGATGCGTTTTTGTAGTCCTAATCAGCTGGCCCCTTTGTGTTCCGTTGCCATGGTAATGGATCCTCTGCCAGCTGTGAGTCAGACAGGGGGGACTTAATTCTATCAGTTTGAGGCAGCCATTTTGCCTAAAATAGGCATGAGCCAGAAAGGAATCTTAAGGCTTTTATTTTGAAATTTTCATTGAGATTAATTTTAAATGGCCAATCTCATCCCATGTTTAACACTGATTGGGTTAAATCAGTTATAGAGTGGTCAAAAGAGCAATTACTTGATGGAAAAATTGTCAAGGCTTTTATTTTGAAATTTACATTAAGCTTAATTTTAATGGTAACACTAATCCCATGTGTAACTATGGAGTTTTGAAATCAGTTCTAAAATTCCAAAACCAAGTACTTGTCATGGCCAGCTGATTACTCATCAGTAGTAACTGACAGTTCTGCCATGTTGTAGTTTTTATATTCACCTATGACCTCTTCTGTAGGCACTGAGTGTTCCGCCATGTTGTAGTTCTAACCTGCAGACATTGTAGTTCTAAGGAGCAGCTCAGTCCTCCTCAGTAGTAACTGACAGTTCCACCATATTGTAGTTTCTATATTCACCTATGACCTCTTCTGTAGGCACTGAGTGTTCCGCCATGTTGTAGTTCTAACCTTCAGGAATTGTAGTTCTAAAGAGGAGGTCAACTGTCATGTCAGTGTGACACACAAGGAGAGGCTTAATTCTGAGTGCTTGAAGAAGTTAGTTTTTCTGACAGGCCTGAGAGAAATATTCAAGGTTTTATTTTGAAATTTTCATTAAGCTTCATTTTAAATGTCCAAAATAATCCAAAGTTTAACAGTGGTTTTGTTAAAAAAGTCACATAATGCCCAAGAGAGCAATTACGTGATATAAAAGAATCTCAGGGCTTTTATTTTTGAAATTTTCATTAAGCTTAATTTAAAATTGCCACACTAATCCTGTGTGTAACAATGGTTGCTTAAAATCAGTTATAAAAAGCCCAAACACAATGTAATTCTAAAGGCCAGCTCATTCCTCCTCAGTAGTAACTGACAGTTCCACCATGTTGTAGTTCTGACAATCAGCTCTGACCTCTTTTGTAGGCACTGAGTGTTCCGCCATGTTGTAGTTCTAACCTTCAGGAATTGTAGTTCTAAAGAGGTCAACAGTCATGTGTGTGAGGCAGAGACAGATTTCTATCTTTGTGAGACAGCTCAGTCAGTTATAATGGAAAAAGCAGCCCGAACAACTCCTTGCCGTTCGGAAACCGTGATACGTATCGGAAAACCGTTTGAAGCATATGAGAGAGCTATTTTTGTCTCCGATAGTCCTGCAAATCAAATCTGTAGCACATTCACAGTAATTACAGTGATGAGAGAAAAATGGTGTGCGCTGAGGTCTGAAATTTCCCATAAAAGTATGAAAATATATGGTGGAGAGCGTCAGTTAGGCTGGAACTTGATTTTGCTCTAAAGCACCTTGACAGAAAACCGTAAGCCCTAGAAAAATTTTGAAAACATTTTACCGGAGCAGACATACGTATCGATGTCATGTCCGAGTTTCATACCGATTGCACGATATTTGTGGGCGTGGCGGCGATTTCAAAATTTATTTGGGGTCAGAAATCCACTTCATTTTTCACTCTAGCGGAGCGGCAGTTGGTGGCAGTTATGCTCTGCGTTTCGGCAGTTGGAAATTTCGCTCGTTTTCGCTTTTTACGTCGCCGTCGTAACGCCGATTCCCCATAAAAGTAATAGCTCCAATGCCGGGAACAAGCCGCACGTTTTGATACCACTTTTGTGGGTGGGCTCGCAGCGGTGCGAGCCGCATTCCGGTCTACGGAAGAATAAGTTATAACTAGAAAATTCCTGAAGAAATTTAACCGGGGCCTGCCAAAGTGTGCCCGTCGATTTTGACCCAGCGTTCTTATGCTAAACATTAGCATCCATGCTAAAGAAAGCTGCAATGTCATCAATACAATGTGGGGAGTCACAAGCATGACTTACTGCATTCAGTATACTAAATGCTAATGCACTGTCTTGCTACGCAAGACAGTGCCCTAACTTTGCGAGGAAAAGATAATGCAAGCTAATATCATTGCAGCGCCTGTGGCGCTGCATTAGCCACGGCCGAATCTTAAGGCTTTTATTTTGAAATGTTCAGAATGTTTCATTTTAAATGGTCAATGTAATCCCATGTATAACAGTGATTTGGTTAAATCAGACATATAATGGTCAAAAGAGCACCTATTTAATGTAAAAATTGTCAACGCTTTTATTTTGAAGGTTTTTTAAAGTTAATTTAAAATTTCCACACTAATTCCATGTGTAACAATGGTTGGTTAAAAATAGTTATAAAAGGCCCAAAACACAAGCAGTTCTAAAGTCCAGCTTTTTTCTCTGAGTTCTGCCATAGATAGAACTACAGTGATGCGTTTTTGTAGTCCTAATCAGCTGGCCCCTTTGTGTTCCGTTGCCATGGTAATGGATCCTCTGCCAGCTGTGAGTCAGACAGGGGGAGACATAATTCTATCAGTTTGAGGCAGCCATTTTCCCTAAAAGAGGCATGAGCCAGAAAGGAATCTTAAGGCTTTATTTTGAAATTTTCAGTAAGCTTCATTTTAACTGTCCAAAATAATCCAAAGTGTAACAGTGGTTTTGTTAAAAAAAAGTCACATAATCCCCAAGAGAGCAATTCCATAATATAAAAGTATGTCAGGGCTTTTATTTTGAAATTTTAATACAACTTAATTTAAAATTGCCACACTAATCCTGTCTGTAACAATGGTTGCTTAAAATCAGTTATAAAAAGCCCAAACACAATTTAATTCTAAAGGCCAGCTCATTCCTCCTCAGTAGTAACTGACACAGTTCCACCATGTTGTAGTTTTGACAATCAGCTCTGACCTCTTCTGTAGGCACTGAGTGTTCCGCCATGTTGTAGTTCTAACCTTCCAGAATTGTAGTTTTTAGAGGAGGTCAACTGTCATGTCAGTGTGACACACAAGGAGAGACTTAATTATAAATGCTTGAAGAAGTTAGTTTTTCTGACAGGCCTGAGAGAAATATTCAAGGTTTTATTTTGAAATTTTCATTAAGCTTAATTTAAAATTTCCACACAAATACTGTGTGTAACAGTGGTTGCTTAAAATCAGTTATAAAAAGCTCAAACACAATGTAATTCTAAAGGCCAGCTCATTCCTCCTCAGTAGTAACTGACAGTTCCGCCATGTTGTAGTTCTGACAATCAGCTCTGACCTCTTTTGTAGGCACTGAGTGTTCCGCCATGTTGTAGTTCTAACCTTCAGGAATTGTAGTTCTAAAGAGCAGCTCAGTCCTCCTCAGTCGTAACTGACAGTTCCGCCATGTTGTAGTTCTGACAATCAGCTCTGACCTCTTCTGTAGGCACTGAGTGTTCCGCCATGTTGTAGTTCTAACCTTCTTGAATTGTAGTTCTAAAGAGCAGCTCAGTCCTCCTCAGTCGTAACTGACAGTTCCACCATGTTGTAGTTTTTATATTCACCTATGACCTCTTCTGTAGGCACTGACTGTTCCGCCATGTTGTAGTCCAAACCTGCAGTTATTGTAGTTCTAAGGAGAAGGTCAACTCTCATGTCAGTGTGACACACAAGGAGAGACTTAATTCTATATGCTTGAAGCAGTTATTTTTTCTGAAAGGCCTGAGAGAAATATTCAATCTTTCATTTTGAAATTTTCATTAAGCTTAAATTAAAATTCACATACTAATCCTGTGTGTAACAATGGTTGCTTAAAATCAGTTATAAAAAGCCCAAACATAATGTAATTCTAAAGGCCAGCTCATTACTCCTCAGTAGTAACTGACAGTTCCACCATGTTGTAGTTCTGACAATCAGCTCTGACCTCTTTTGTAGGCACTGAGTGTTCCGCCATGTTGTAGTTCTAACCTGCAGTCATTGTAGTTCTAAAGAGGTCAACAGTCATGTGTGTGAGGCAGACACAGATTTCTATCTTTGTGAGACAGCTCAGTCAGTTATAATGGAAAAAGCAGCCCGAACAACTCCTTGCCATTCGGGAACCGTGATACGTATCGGAAAACCGTTTGAAGCATATGAAAGAGCTATTTTTTGTCTCCAATAGTCCTGCAAATCAAATCTGTAGCTCATTCATAGTAATTACAGCGATGATATACAATATGGTGTGTGCTGAGGTCTGAAATTTCCCATAAAAGTATTAAAATACATGGTGGAGAGCGTCAGTTAGGCTGGAACTTGATTTGGCTCTAAAGCACCTTGACAGAAAACCGTAAGCCCTAGAAAAAATTTGAAAACATTTTACCGGAGCAGACATACGTATCGATGTCATGTCCGAGTTTCATACCGATAGCACGATATTTGTGGGCGTGGCGGCGATTTCAAAATTTATTTGGGGTCAGAAATCCACTTCATTTTTCACTCTAGTGGAGCGGCAGTTGGTGGCAGTTATGCTCTGCGTTTCGGCAGTTGGAAATTTCGCTCGTTTTTCGCTTTTTACGTCGCCGTCGTAACGCCGATTCCCCATAAAAGTAATAGCTCCAATGCCGGGAACGAGCCGCACGTTTTGATACCACTTTTGTGGGTGGGCTCGCAGCGGTGCGAGCCGCATTAACGGTAGCGGAAGAAGAAGTTATAATAATAATAATAATAATAAAGAGGCGTTCTATTGGGTGAAGATTAATAGGTGCCTGCCATGCAATGCATGGAGGCAGTGACTGACTTGCTTCGCAAGTCAGTCACTGCTCTCCTTATGCATTGCTATGGGCAGGGCCCCAACTAGAAAATTCCTGAAGAAATTTAACCGGGGCCTGCCAAAGTGTGCCCGTCGATTTTGACCCAGCGTTCTGATGCTAAACATTAGCATCCATGCTAAAGAAAGCTGCAATGTCATCAATACAATGTGCAGAGTCACAAGCATGTATAGTAAATATGGGTAATAAGTAAGGGAAATAGCTAATACCTCATGCAAGGTAAAAGGCTAATGCTAATGCTCTGCAAGGCAGAGCCCTAACCTGAGTGGATAAGATCATGCAGGATAATCTTATTGCACTGCCTATGGCAGTGCACTGGTGGGAAACAGAGAAATGCTAATGTTTGTGCTAATGCTAATGCACTGTCTTGCTGCGCAAGACAGTGCCCTAACTTGAGAGGAAAAGATAATGCAAGCTAATATCATTGCAGCGCCGCAGGCGCTGCATTAGCCACGGCCGAATCTTAAGGCTTTTATTTTGAAATGTTCAGAATGTTTAATTTTAAATGGTCAATGTAATCCCATGTATAACAGTGATTTGGTTAAATCAGACATATAATGGTCAAAAGAGCACTTATTTAATCTAAAAATTCTCAAGGCTTTTATTTTGAAATTTTTTTAAAGCTTAATTTAAAATTTCTACACTAATTCCATGTGTAACAATGGTTGGTTAAAAATAGTTATAAAAGGCCCAAAACACAAGCAGTTCTAAAGTCCAGCTTTTTTCTCTGAGTTCTGCCATAGTTAGAACTACAGTGATGCGCTTTTGTAGTCCTAATCAGCTGGCCCCTTTGTGTTCCGTTGCCATGGTAATGGATCCTCTGCCAGCTGTGAGTCAGACAGGGGGAGACGTAATTCTATCAGTTTGAGGCAGCCATTTTGCCTAAAATAGCATGAGCCAGAAAGGAATCTTAAGGCTTTTATTTTGAAATTTTCATTGAGATTAATTTTAAATGTCCAATCTCATCCCATGTTTAACACTGATTGGGTTAAATCAGTTATATAGTGGTCAAAAGAGCAATTACTTGATGGAAAAATTGTCAAGGCTTTTATTTTGAAATTTACATTAAGCTTAATTTTAATGGTAACACTAATCCCATGTGTAACTATGGAGTTTTGAAATCAGTTCTAAAATTCCCAAAAACCAAGTACTTGTCATGGCCAGCTCATTCCTCCTTAGCAGTAACTGACAGTTCCACCATGTTGTAGTTCTGACAATCAGCTCTGACCTCTTTTGTAGGCACTGAGTGTTCCGCCATGTTGTAGTTCTAACCTTCAGAAATTGTAGTTCTAAAGAGGTCAACTGTCATGTCAGTGTGACACACAAGGAGAGACTTAATTCTAAATGCTTGAAAAAGTCAGTTTTTCTGACAGGCCTGAGAGAAATATTCAAGGTTTTATTTTGAAATTTTCATTAAGCTTCATTTTAAATGTCCAAAATAATCCAAAGTTTAACAGTGGTTTTGTTAAAAAAGTCACATAATGGCCAAGAGAGCAATTACGTGATATAAAAGAATCTCAAGGCTTTTATTTTGAAATTTTCATTAAGCTTAATTTAAAATTGCCCACTAACTCCTGTAACAATGGTTGCTTACAATCAGTTTTAAAAGCCCAAACACAATGTAATTCTAAAGGCCAGCTCATTCCTCCTCAGTAGTAACTGACAGTTCCACCATGTTGTAGTTCTGACAATCAGCTCTGACCTCTTTTGTAGGCACTGAGTGTTCCGCCATGTTGTAGTTCTGACAATCAGCTCTGACCTCTTTTGTAGGCACTGAGTGTTCCGCCATGTTGTAGTTCTAACCTTCAGGAATTGTAGTTCTAAAGAGGTCAACAGTCATGTGTGTGAGGCAGAGACAGATTTCTATCTTTGTGAGACAGCTCAGTCAGTTATAATGGAAAAAGCAGCCCGAACAACTCCTTGCCGTTCGGGAACCGTGATACGTATCGGAAAACCGTTTGAAGCATATGAGAGAGCTATTTTTTGTCTCCGATAGTCCTGCAAATCATATCTGTAGCTCATTCATAGTAATTACAGCGATGAGAGAAAAATGCTGTGCGCTGAGGTCTGAAATTTTCCAGAAAAGTATGAAAATATATGGTGGAGAGCGTCAGTTAGGCTGGAACTTGATTTTGCTCTAAAGCACCTTGACAGAAAACCGTAAGCCCTAGAAAAATTTTGAAAACATTTTACCGGAGCAGACATACGTATCGATGTCATGTCCGTGTTTCATACCGATAGCACGATATTTGTGGGTGTGGCGGCGATTTCAAAATTTATTTGGGGTCAGAATCGCACTGCTTCCCACACTCTAACGAAACGTCAGTTACACTCTAGGTTTTGGCAGTTGAGCTTTTCGGTTCGGCAGTTGGAAATTTTGCTCGTTTTTTGCTTTTTACGTCGCCGTCATAACGCCGATTCCCCATAAAAGTAATAGCTCCAATGCCGGGAACAAGCCGCACGTTTGATACCACTTTTGTGGGTGGGCTCGCAGCGGTGCGAGCCGCATTCCGGTCTACGGAAGAATAATAAATAACTAGAAAATTCCTGAAGAAATTTAACCGGGGCCTGCCAAAGTGTGCCCGTCGGTTTGGACCCAGTGTTCTGATGCTAAACATTAGCATCCATGCTAAAGAAAGCTGCAATGTCATCAATAGCACGTGGAGATTCACAAGCATGACTTACTGCATTCAGTATACTAAATGCTAATGCACTGTCTTGCACAGCAAGACAGTGCCCTGACTTGAGAGGAAAAGATAATGCAAGCTAATATCATTGCAGCGCCTGTGGCGCTGCATTAGCCACGGCCGAATCTTAAGGCTTTTATTTTGAAATGTTCAGAATGTTTCATTTTAAATGGTCAATGTAATCCCATGTATAACAGTGATTTGGTTAAATCAGACATATAATGGTCAAAAGAGCACTTATTTAATGTAAAATTGTCAAGGCTTTTATTTTGAAATGATTTTAAAGTTAATTTAAAATTTCTACACTAATTCCATGTGTAACAATGGGTTAAAAATAGTTATAAAAGGCCCAAAACACAAGCAGTTCTAAAGTCCAGCTTTTTCTCTGAGTTCTGACATAGTTAGAACTACAGTGATGCGTTTTTGTAGTCCTAATCAGCTGGCCCCTTTGTGTTCCGTTGCCATGGTAATGGATCCTCTGCCAGCTGTGAGTCAGACAGGGGGAGACTTAATTCTATCAGTTTGAGGCAGCCATTTTCCTTAAAATATGCATGAGCCAGAAAGGAATCTTAAGGCTTTTATTTTGAAATTTTCAGTAAGCTTCATTTTAACTGTCCAAAATAATCCAAAGTGTAACAGTGGTTTTGTTAAAAAAAGTCACATAATCCCCAAGAGAGCAATTCCATAATATAAAAGTATGTCAGGGCTTTTATTTTGAAATGTTAATTCAACTTAATTTAAAATTGCCACACTAATCCTGTCTGTAACAATGGTTGCTTAAAATCAGTTATAAAAAGCCCAAACACAATGTAATTCTAAAGGCCAGCTCATTCCTCCTCAGTAGTAACTGACAGTTCCGCCATGTTGTAGTTCTGACAATCAGCTCTGACCTCTTTTGTAGGCACTGAGTGTTCCGCCATGTTGTAGTTCTAACGTTCAGGAATTGTAGTTCTAAAGAAGAGGTCAACTGTCATGTCAGTGTGACACACAAAGAGAGACTTAATTCAAAATGCTTGAAGAAGTTAGTTTTTCTGACAGGCCTGAGAGAAATATTCGAGGTTTTATTTCGAAATTTTTATTAAGCTTAATTTAAAATTGCCAAACTAATCCTGTCTGTAACAGAGGTTGCTTACAATCAGTTATAAAAGCCCAAACACAATGTAATTCTAAAGGCCAGCTCATTCCTCCTCAGCAGTAACTGACAGTTCCACCATGTTGTAGTTGTTATATTCACCTATGACCTCTTCTGTAGGCACTCAGTGTTCCGCCATGTTGTAGTTCTAACCTTCAGAAATTGTAGTTCTAAAGAGGTCAACTGTCATGTCAGTGTGACACACAAGGAGAGACTTAATTCTAAATGCTTGAAGAATTTAGTTTTTCTGACAGGCCTGAGAGAAATATTCAATCTTTCATTTTGAAATTTTCATTAAGCTTAAATTAAAATTCACATACTAATCCTGTGTGTAACAATGGTTGCTTAAAATCAGTTATAAAAAGCCCAAACACAATGTAATTCTAAAGGCCAGCTGATTCCTCCTCAGTAGTAACTGACAGTTCCGCCATGTTGTAGTTCTGACAATCAGCTCAGACCTCTTTTGTAGGCACTGAGTGTTCCGCCATGTTGTAGTTCTAACCTTCAGGAATTGTAGTTCTAAAGAGGTCAACTGTCATGTGTGTGAGGCAGAGACAGATTTCTATCTTTGTGAGACAGCTCAGTCAGTTATAATGGAAAAGCAGCCCGAACAACTCCTTGCCGTTCGGAAACCGTGATACGTATCGGAAAACCGTTTGAAGCATATGAGAGAGCTATTTTTTGTCTCCGATAGTCCTGCAAATCATATCTGTAGCTCATTCACAGTAATTACAGCGATGAGAGAAAAATGGTGTGGCGCTGAGGTCTGAAATTTCCAGAAAAGTATGAAAATATATGGTGGAGAGCGTCAGTTAGGCTGGAACTTGATTTTGCTCTAAAGCACCTTGACAGAAAACCGTAAGCCCTAGAAAAATTTTGAAAACATTTTACCGGAGCAAACATTCGTATCGATGTCATGTCCGAGTTTCATACCGATAGCACGATATTTGTGGGCGTGACGGCGATTTCAAAATTTATTTGGGTCAGAAATCCACTTCATTTTTCACTCTAGCGGAGCGGCAGTTGGTGGCAGTTATGCTCTGCGTTTCGGCAGTTGGAAATTTCGCTCGTTTTTCGCTTTTTACGTCGCCGTCGTAACGCCGATTCCCCATAAAAGTAATAGCTCCAATGCCGGGAACGAGCCGCACGTTTTGATACCACTTTTGTGGGTGGGCTCGCAGCGGTACGAGCCGCATTAACGGTAGCGGAAGAAGAAGTTATAATAACTAAAAATTCCTGAAGAAATTTAACGGGGCCTGCCAAAGTGTGCCCGTTGACTTTGACCCAGCGTTCTGGTGCTAAACATTAGCATCCATGCTAAAGAAAGCTGCAAAGTCATCAATACAATATGGAGAGTCACAAGCATGACTTACTGCATTCAGTATACTAACTATGGGTAATAATAGGGAATAGCTAATACCTCATGGAGGTAAAAGGCTAATGCTAATGCTCTGCCTTGCTCTGCAAGGCAGAGCCCTAACCTGAGTGGAAAGGATCATGCAGGATAATCTTATTGCACTGCCTACGTCAGTGCACTGGTGGGGAACAGAAAAATGCTAATGTTTGTGCTAATGCTAATGCACTGTCTTGCTGCGCAAGACAGTGCCCTAACTTGAGAGGAAAAGATAATGCAAGCTAATATCATTAGCCACGGCCGAATCTTAAGGCTTTTATTTTAAAATGTTCAGAATGTTTAATTTTAAATGGTCAATGTAATCCCATGTAAAACAGTGATTTGGTTAATCAGACATATAATGGTCAAAAGAGCACTTATTTAATATAAAATTCTCAAGGCTTTCATCTTGAATTTTTTTTAAAACTTAATTTAAAATTTCCACACTAATTCCATGTGTAACATGGTTGGTTAAAAATAGTTATAAAAGGCCCAAAACACAAGCAGTTCTAAAGTCCAGCTTTTTTCTCTGAGTTCTGCCATGTTAGAACTACAGTGATGCGTTTTTGTAGTCCTAATCAGCTGGCCCCTTTGTGTTCCGTTGCCATGGTAATGGATCCTCTGCCAGCTGTGAGTCAGACAGGGGGAGACTTAATTCTATCAGTTTGAGGCAGCCATTTTCACTAAAATAGGCATGAGCCAGAAAGGAATCTTAAGGCTTTTATTTTGAAATTTTCATTGAGATTAATTTTAAATGGCCAATCTCATCCCATGTTTAACACTGATTGGGTTAAATCAGTTATATAGTGGTCAAAAGAGCAATTACTTGATGAAAAAATTGTCAAGGCTTTTATTTTGAAATTTACATTAAGCTTAATTTTAATGGTAACACTAATCCCATGTGTAAATATGGAGTTTTGAAATCAGTTCTAAAATTCCCAAAAACCAAGTACTTGTCATGGCCAGCTGATTACTAATCAGTAGTAACTGACAGTTCTTCCATGTTTTTGCTTTTATATTCACCTATGACCTCTTCTGTAGGCACTGAGTGTTCCGCCATGTTGTAGTTCTGACAATCAGCTCTGACCTCTTTTGTAGGCACTGAGTGTTCCGCCATGTTGTAGTTCTAACCTTCAAGAATTGTAGTTCTAAAGAGGTCAACTGTCATGTGTGTGAGGCAGAGACAGATTTCTATCTTTGTGAGACAGCTCAGTCAGTTATAATGGAAAAAGCAGCCCGAACAACTCCTTGCCGTTCGGGAACCGTGATACGTATCGGAAACCGTTTGAAGCATATGAGAGAGCTATTTTTTGTCTCTGATAGTCCTGCAAATCATATCTGTAGCTCATTCATAGTAATTACAGCGATGATATAAAAATGGTGTGTGCTGAGGTCTGAAATTTTCCAGAAAAGTATGAAAATATATGGTGGAGAGCGTCAGTTAGGCTGGAACTTGATTTTGCTCTAAAGCACCTTGACAGAAAACCGTAAGCCCTAGAAAAATTTTGAAAACATTTTACCGGAGCAAACATTCGTATCTATGTCATGACCGAGTTTGATACCAATAGCACGATATTTGTGGGCGTGGCGGCGATTTCAAAATTTATTTGGGGTCAGAAATCCACTTCATTTTTCACTCTAGCGGAGCGGCAGTTGGTGGCAGTTATGTCTGCGTTTCGGCAGTTGGAAATTTCGCTCGTTTTTCGCTTTTTACGTCGCCGTCGTAACGCCGATTCCCCATAAAAGTAATAGCTCCAATGCCGGGAACAAGCCGCACGTTTTGATACCACTTTTGTGGGTGGGCTCGCAGCGGTACGAGCCGCATTAACGGTAGCGGAAGAAGAAGTTATAACTAGAAAATTCCTGAAGAAATTTAACCGGGGCCTGCCAAAGTGTGCCCGTCAATTTTGACCCAGCTTTCTGATGCTAAACATTAGCATCCATGCTAAAGAAAGCTGCAATGTCATCAATTCAATGTGGAGAGTCACAAGCATGTATAGTAAATATGGGTAAACAAGTAAGGGAAATAGCTAATACCTCATGCAAGGTAAAAGGCTGCAATGTCATCAATAGCACGTGGAGATTCACAAATGACTTACTGCATTCAGGAAACTAAATATGGGTAATAAGTAAGGGAAATAGCTAATGCAAGGTAAAAGGCTAATGCTAATTCTCTGCCTTGCTGTGCAAGGCAGAGCCCTAACCTGAGTGGAAAAGATCATGCAGGATAATCTTATTGCACTGCCTATGGCAGTGCACTGGTGGGGAACAGAGAGATGCTAATGTTTGTGCTAATGCACTGTCTTGCTGCGCAAGACAGTGCCCTAACTTGAGAGGAAAAGATAATGCAAGCTAATATCATTGCAGCGCCTGCGCCGCTGCATTAGCCACGGCCGAATCTTAAGGCTTTTATTTGAAATGTTCAGAATGTTTAATTTTAAATGGTCAATGTAATCCCATGTATAACAGTGATTTGGTTAAATCAGACATATAATGGTCAAAAGAGCACTTATTTAATATAAAATTCTCAAGGCTTTTATTTTGAATTTTTTTAAAGCTTAATTTAAAATTTCCACACTAATTCCATGTGTAACAATGGTTGGTTAAAATGAGTTATAAAAGGCCCAAAACACAAGCAGTTCTAAAGTCCAGCTTTTTTCTCTGAGTTCTGCCATGTTAGAACTACAGTGATGCGTTTTTGTAGTCCTAATCAGCTGGCCCCTTTGTGTTCCGTTGCTATGGTAATGGATCCTCTGCCAGCTGTGAGTCAGACAGGGGGAGACTTAATTCTATCAGTTTGAGGCAGCCATTTCCTTAAAATATGCATGAGCCAGAAAGGAATCTTAAGGCTTTTATTTGAAATTTTCATTGAGATTAATTTTAAATGGCCAATCTCATCCCATGTTTAACACTGATTGGGTTAAATCAGTTATATAGTGGTCAAAAGAGCAATTACTTGATGAAAAAATTGTCAAGGCTTTTATTTTGAAATTTACATTAAGCTTAATTTTTATGGTAACACTAATCCCATGTGTAACTATGGAGTTTTGAAATCAGTTCTAAAATTCCCAAAAACCAAGTACTTGTCATGGCCAGCTAATTCCTCATCAGTAGTAACTGACAGTTCCACCATGTTGTAGTTCTGCCAATCAGCTCTGACCTCTTCTGTAGGCACTGAGTGTTCCGCCATGTTGTAGTTCTAACCTTCAGGCATTGTAGTTCTAAAGAGCAGCTCATTCCTCCTCAGCAGTAACTGACAGTTCCACCATGTTGTAGTTTTTATATTCACCTATGACCTCTTCTGTAGGCACTGAGTGTTCCGCCATGTTGTAGTTCTAACGTTCAGGAATTGTAGTTCTAAAGAGGAGGTCAACTGTCATGTCAGTGTGACACACAAGGAGAGACTTAATTCAAAATGCTTGAAGAAGTTAGTTTTTCTGACAGGCCTGAGAGAAATATTCAAGGTTTTATTTTGAAATTTTCATTAAGCTTCATTTTAAATGTCCAAAATAATCCAAAGTGGTTTTGATAAAAAAGTCACCTAATGCCCAAGAGAGCAATTACGTGATATAAAAGAATCTCAGGGCTTTTATTTTGAAATTTTCATTAAGCTTAATTTAAAATTGCCACACTAATCCTGTGTGTAACAATGGTTGCTTAAAATCAGTGATAAAAAGCCCAAACACAATGTAATTCTAAAGGCCAGCTCATTCCTCCTCAGTAGTAACTGACAGTTCCACCATGTTGTAGTTCTGACAATCAGCTCTGACTCTTTTGTAGGCACTGAGTGTTCCGCCATGTTGTAGTTCTAACCTTCAGGAATTGTAGTTCTGAAGAGGTCAACTGTCATGTGTGTGAGTCAGAGACAGATTTCTATCTTTGTGAGACAGCTCAGTCAGTTATAATGGAAAAAGCAGCCCGAACAACTCCTTGCCGTTCGGAAACCGTGATACGTATCGGAAAACCGTTTGAAGCGTATGAGAGAGCTATTTTTTGTCTCCGATAGTCCTGCAAATCAAATCTGTAGCTCATTCATAGTAATTACAGCGATGAGAGAAAAATGGTGTGAGCTGAGGTCTGTGTTTTTCAATAAAAGTATGAAAATACATGGTGGAGAGCGTCAGTTAGGCTGGAACTTGATTTTGCTCTAAAGCACCTTGACAGAAAACCGTAAGCCTTAGAAAAATTTTGAAAACATTTTACCGGAGCAAACATTCGTATCTATGTCATGACCGAGTTTGATACCGATAGCAAGATATTTGTGGGTGTGGCGGCGATTTCAAAATTTATTTGGGGTCAGAAATCCACTTCATTTTTCACTCTAGCGGAGCGGCAGTTGGTGGCAGTTATGCTCTGCGTTTCGGCAGTTGGAAATTTCGCTCGTTTTTCGCTTTTTACGTCGCCGTCGTAACGCCGATTCCCCATAAAAGTAATAGCTCCAATGCCGGGAACGAGCCGCACGTTTTGATACCACTTTTGTGGGTGGGCTCGCAGCGGTGCGAGCCGCATTAACGGTAGCGGAAGAAGAAGTTATAACTAGAAAATTCCTGAAGAAATTTAACCGGGGCCTGCCAAAGTGTGCCCGTCGATTTGGACCCAGCGTTCTGATGCTAAACATTAGCATCCATGCTAAAGAAAGCTGCAATGTCATCAATACAATGTGGAGAGTCACAAGCATGTATAGTAAATATGGGTAATAAGTAAGGGAAATAGCTAATACCTCATGCAAGGTAAAAGGCTGCTAATGCTCTGCCTTGCGCAGCAAGGCAGAGCCCTAACCTGAGTGTAAAGATCATGCAGGATACTCTTATTGCACTGCCTACGGCAGTGCACTGGTGGGAAACAGAGAAATGCTAATGTTTGTGCTAATGCTAATGCACTGTCTTGCTGCGCAAGACAGTGTCCTAACTTGAGAGGAAAAGATAATGCAAGCTAATATCACTGCAGCGCCTGCGGTGCTGCATTAGCCACGGCCGAATCTTAAGGCTTTTATTTTGAAATGTTCAGAATGTTTCATTTTAAATGGTCAATGTAATCCATGTATAACAGTGATTTGTTTAAATCAGACATATAATGGTCAAAAGAGCACTTATTTAATCTAAAAATTCTCAAGGCTTTTATTTTGAAATTTTTTTAAAGCTTAATTTAAAATTTCCACACTAATTCCATGTGTAACAATGGTTGGTTAAAAATAGTTATAAAAGGCCCAAAACACAAGCAGTTCTAAAGTCCAGCTTTTTTCACTGTAGTTAGAACTACAGTGATGCGTTTTTGTAGTCCTAATCAGCTGGCTCCTTTGTGTTCCGTTGCCATGGTAATGGATCCTCTGCCAGCTGTGAGTCAGACAGGGGGAGACTTAATTCTATCAGTTTGAGGCAGCCATTTTCCCTAAAATAGGCATGAGCCAGAAAGGAATCTTAAGGCTTTTATTTTGAAATTTTCATTTAGATTAATTTTAAATGGCCAATCTCATCCCATGTTTAACACTGATTGGGTTAAATCAGTTATATAGTGATCAAAAGAGCAATTACTTGATGGAAAAATTTTCAAGGCTTTAATTTTGAAATTTACATTAAGCTTAATTGTAATGGTAACACTAATCCCATGTGTAACTATGGAGTTTTGAAATCAGTTCTAAAATTCCCAAAAACCAAGTACTTGTCATGGCCAGCTGATTACTCATCAGTAGTAACTGACAGTTCTGCCATGTTGTAGTTTTATATTCACCTATGACCTCTTCTGTAGGCACTGAGTTTTCCGCCATGTTGTAGTTCTAACCTGCAGTCATTGTAGTTCTAAAGAGCAGCTCAGTCCTCCTCAGTAGTAACTGACAGTTCCACCATGTTGTAGTTTTTATATTCACCTATGACCTCTTCTGTAGGCACTGAGTGTTCCGCCATGTTGTAGTTCTAACCTTCCAGAATTGTAGTTCTAAAGAAGAGGTCAACTGTCATGTCAGTGTGACACACAAGGAGAGACTTAATTCTAAATGCTTTAAGAAGTTAGTTTTTCTGACAGGCCTGAGAAATATTCAAGGTTTTATTTTGAAATTTTCATTCAGCTTAATTTAAAATTGCCAAACTAATCCTGTGTGTAACAATGGTTGCTTAAAATCAGTTATAAAAGCCCAACACAATGTAATTCTAAAGGCCAGCTCATTACTCCTCAGTAGTAACTGACAGTTCCGCCATGTTGTAGTTCTGACAATCAGCTCTGACTCTTTGTAGGCACTGAGTGTTCCGCCATGTTGTAGTTCTGACCTTCAGGAATTGTAGTTCTAAAGAAGAGGTCAAACTGTCATGTCAGTGTGACACACAAGGAGAGACTTAATTCTAAATGCTTTAAGAAGTTAGTTTTTCTGACAGGCCTGAGAGAAATATTCAAGGTTTTATTTTGAAATTTTCATTAAGCTTCATTTTAAATGTCCAAAATAATCCAAAGTTTAACAGTGGTTTTGTTAAAAAAGTCACATAATGCCCAAGAGAGCAATTACGTGATATAAAAGAATCTCAGGGCTTTCATTTTGAAATTTCATTAAGCTTAATTTAAAAATTGCCACACTAATCCTGTGTGTAACAATGGTTGGTTAAAATCAGTTATAAAAAGCCCAAACACAATGTAATTCTAAAGGCCAGCTCATTCCTCCTCAGTAGTAACTGACAGTTCCGCCATGTTGTAGTTCTGACAATCAGCTCTGACTCTTTTGTAGGCACTGAGTGTTCCGCCATGTTGTAGTTCTAACCTTCAGGAATTGTAGTTCTAAAGAGGTCAACTGTCATGTGTGTGAGGCAGAGACAGATTTCTATCTTTGTGAGACAGCTCAGTCAGTTATAATGGAAAAAGCAGCCCGAACAACTCCTTGCCGTTCGGAAACCGTGATACGTATCGGAAAACCGTTTGAAGCATATGAGAGAGCTATTTTTTGTCTCTGATAGTCCTGCAAATCAAATCTGTAGCTCATTCACAGTAATTGCAGCGATGAGAGAAAAATGGTGTGTGCTGAGGTCTGAAATTTTCCAAAAAAGTATGAAAATACATGGTGGAGAGCGTCAGTTAGGCTGGAACTTGATTTTGCTCTAAAGCACCTTGACAGAAAACCGTAAGGCCTAGAAAAATTTTGAAAACATTTTACCGGAGCAGACATTCGTATCGATGACATGACCGAGTTTCATACCGATAGCACGATATTTGTGGGCGTGGCGGTGATTTCAAAATTTATTTGGGTCAGAAATCCACTTCATTTTTCACTCTAGCGGAGCGGCAGTTGGTGGCAGTTATGCTCTGCGTTTCGGCAGTTGGAAATTTCGCTCGTTTTTCGCTTTTTACGTCGCCGTCGTAACGCCGATTCCCACAAAAGTAATAGCTCCAATGCCGGGAACGAGCCGCACGTTTTGATACCACTTTTGTGGGTGGGCTCGCAGCGGTGCGAGCCGCATTCCGGTCTACGGAAGAAAAATAAAGATCTATAACTAGAAAATTCCTGAAGAAATTTAACCGGGGCCTGCCAAAGTGTGCCCGTCGGTTTGGACCCAACGTTCTGATGCTAAACATTAGCATCCATGCTAAAGAAAGCTGCAATGTCATCAATACAATGTGGAGAGTCACAAGCATGTATAGTAAATATGGGTAATAAGTAAGGGAAATAGCTAATACCTCATGCAAGGTAAAAGGCTAATGCTAATGCTCTGCCTTGCTGCGCAAGGCAGAGCCCTAACCTGAGTGGAAAGGATCATGCAGGATAATCTTATTGCACTGCCTATGGCAGTGCACTGGTGGGAAACAGAGAAATGCTAATGTTTGTGCTAATGCTAATGCACTGTCTTGCTGCGCAAGACAGTGTCCTAACTTGAGAGGAAAAGATAATGCAAGCTAATATCATTGCAGCGCCTGTGGCGCTGCATTAGCCACGGCCGAATCTTAAGGCTTTTATTTTGAAATGTTCAGAAGGTTTAATTTTAAATGGTCAATGTAATCCCATGTATAACAGTGATTTGGTTAAATCAGACATATAATGGTCATAAGAGCACTTATTTAATCTAAAAATTCTCAAGGCTTTTATTTTGAATTTTTTTAAAGCTTAATTTAAAATTTCCACACTAATTCCATGTGTAACAATGGTTGGTTAAAAATAGTTATAAAAGGCCCAAAACACAAGCAGCTCTAAAGTCCAGCTTTTTTCTCTGAGTTCTGCCATACTTAGAACTACAGTGATGCGTTTTTGTAGTCCTAATCAGCTGGCCCCTTTGTGTTCCGTTGCCATGGTAATGGATCCTCTGCCAGCTGTGAGTCAGACAGGGGAGACTTAATTCTATCAGTTTGAGGCAGCCATTTTGCCTAAAATAGGCATGAGCCAGAAAGGAATCTTAAGGCTTTTATTTTGAAATTTTCATTGAGATTAATTTTAAATGGCCAATCTCATCCCATGTTTAACACTGATTGGGTTAAATCAGTTATATAGTGGTCAAAAGAGCAATTACTTGATGGAAAAATTGTCAAGGCTTTTATTTTGAAATTTACATTAAGCTTAATTTTAATGGTAACACTAATCCCATGTGTAAGTATGGAGTTTTGAAATCAGTTCTAAAATTCCCAAAAACCAAGTACTTGTCATGGCCAGCTGATTACTCATCAGTAGTAACTGACAGTTCCGCCATGTTGTAGTTTTTATATTCACCTATGACCTCTTCTGTAGGCACTGAGTGTTCAGCCATGTTGTAGTTCTACCCTTCAGGATTTGTAGTTCTAAAGAGGTCAACTGTCATGTCAGTGTGACACACATTGAGAGACTTAATTATAAATGCTTGAAGAAGTTAGTTTTTGACAGGCCTGAGAGAAATATTCAAGGTTTTATTTTGAAATTTTCATTAAACTTAATTTAAAATTTCCACACAAATACTGTGTGTAACAATGGTTGCTTAAAATCAGTTATAAAATGCCCAAACACAATGTAATTCTAAAGGCCAGCTCATTCCTCCTCAGTAGTAACTGACAGTTCCGCCATGTTGTAGTTCTGACAATCAGCTCTGACCTCTTTTGTAGGCACTGAGTGTTCCGCCATGTTGTAGTTCTAACCTTCAGGAATTGTAGTTCTAAAGAGGTCAACAGTCATGTGTGTGAGGCAGAGACAAATTTCTATCTTTGTGAGACAGCTCAGTCAGTTATAATGGAAAAAGCAGCCCGAACAACTCCTTGCCGTTTGGGAACCGTGATACGTATCGGAAAACCGTTTGAAGCGTATGAGAGAGCTATTTTTTGTCTCCTGTAGTCCTGCAAATCATATCTGTAGCTCATTCACAGTAATTACAGCGATGAGAAAAAAATGGTGTGTGCTGAGGTCTGAAATTTTCCAGAAAAGTATGAAAATATATGGTGGAGAGCGTCAGTTAGGCTGGAACTTGATTTTGCTCTAAAGCACCTTGACAGAAAACCGTAAGCCCTAGAAATATTTGAAAACATTTTACCGGAGCAGACATACGTATCGATGTTATGTCCGAGTTTCATACCGATTGCACGATATTTGTGGGCGTGGCGGCGATTTCAAAATTTATTTGGGGTCAGAATCGCACTTCCCACACTCTAACGAAACGTCAGTTACACTCTAGGTTTTGGCAGTTGAGCTTTTTGGTTCGGCAGTTGGAAATTTTGCTCGTTTTTTGCTTTTTACGTCGCCGTCGTAACGCCGATTCCCCATAAAAGTAATAGCTCCAATGCCGGGAACGAGCAGCACGTTTTGATACCACTTTTGTGGGTGGGCTCGCAGCGGTGCGAGCCGCATTCCGGTCTACGGAAGAATAAGTTATAAGAATAAAGAGGCATTCTATTAGGTGAAGAACAATAGGTGCCTGCCATGCAATGCATGGAGGCAGTGACTGACTTGCTTCGCAAGTCAGTCACTGCTCTCCTTATGCATTGCTAGGCAGGCCCCAATAATAACTAGAAAATTCCTGAAGAAATTAACCGGGGCCTGCCAAAGTGTGCCCGTCGATTTTGACCCAGCGTTCCGATGCTTAACATTAGCATCCATGCTAAAGAAAGCTGCAATGTCATCAATACAATGTGGGGAGTACAAGCATGACTGACTGCATTCAGTATACTAAATGCTAATGCACTGTCTTGCGCAGCAAGACAGTGCCCTGACTTGAGAGGAAAAGATAATGCAAGCTAATATCATTGCAGCGCCTGCGGCGCTGCATTAGCCGGCCGAATCTTAAGGCTTTTATTTTGAAATGTTCAGAATGTTTAATTTTAAATGGTCAATGTAATCCCATGTATAACAGTGATTTGGTTAAATCAGACATATAATGGTCAAAGAGCATTTATTTAATAAAAAATTCTCAAGGCTTTTATTTTGAAATTTTTTAAAAGCTTAATTTAAAATTTCCTCACTAATTCCATGTGTAACAATGGTTGGTTAAAAATAGTTATAAAGGCCCAAAACACAAGCAGTTCTAAAGTCCAGCTTTTTTCTCTGAGTTCTGCCATAGTTAGAACTACAGTGATGCGTTTTTGTAGTCCTAATCAGCTGGCCCCTTTGTGTTCCGTTGCCATGGTAATGGATCCTCTGTCAGCTGTGAGTTAGACAGGGGGAGACATAATTCTATCAGTTTGTGGCAGCCATTTTCCCTAAGAGCCAGAATGGAATCTTAAGGCTTTTATTTTGAAATTTTCAGTAAGCTTCATTTTAACTGTCCAAAATAATCCAAAGTGTAACAGTGGTTTTGTTAAAAAAAAGTCATATAATCCCCAAAAGAGCAATTCCATAATATAAAAGTATGTCAGGGCTTTTATTTTGAAATTTTAATACAACTTAATTTAAAATTGCCACACTAATCCTGTCTGTAACAATGGTTGCTTAAAATCAGTTATAAAAAGCCAAACACAATGTAATTCTAAAGGCCAGCTCATTCCTCCTCAGTAGTAACTGACAGTTCCGCCATGTTGTAGTTCTGACAATCAGCTCTGACCTCTTTTGTAGGCACTGAGTGTTCCGCCATGTTGTAGTTCTAACCTTCCAGAATTGTAGTTCTGAAGAGGTCAACTGTCATGTCAGTGTGACACACAAGGAGAGACTTAATTATAAATTCTTGAAGAAGTTATTTTTTCTGACA
This sequence comes from Poeciliopsis prolifica, assembly GCF_027474105.1. Taxonomy (NCBI): domain Eukaryota; kingdom Metazoa; phylum Chordata; class Actinopteri; order Cyprinodontiformes; family Poeciliidae; genus Poeciliopsis; species Poeciliopsis prolifica. The sequence goes on from NW_026562377.1 coordinate 111,755, forward strand.
GGCCTGAGAGAAATATTCAAGGTTTTATTTTGAAATTTTCATTAAGCTTAATTTAAAATTTCCACACAAATACTGTGTGTAACAATGGTGCTTAAAATCAGTTATAAAAGCCCAAACACAATGTAATTCTAAAGGCCAGCTCATTCCTCCTCAGCAGTAACTGACAGTTCCGCCATGTTGTAGTTCTGACAATCAGCTCTGACCTCTTTTGTAGGCACTGAGTGTTCCGCCATGTTGTAGTTCTAACCTTCTGGAATTGTAGTTCTAAAGAGCAGCTCAGTCCTCCTCAGTCGTAACTGACAATTCCACCATGTTGTAGTTTTTATATTCACCTATGACCTCTTCTGTAGGCACTGACTGTTCCGCCATGTTGTAGTCCAAACCTGCAGTTATTGTAGTTCTAAGGAGAAGGTCAACTGTCATGTCAGTGTGTCACACAAGGAGAGACTTAATTCTAAGTGCTTGAAGAAGTTAGTTTTTCTGACAGGCCTGAGAGAAATATTCAAGGTTTATTTCCAAATTTTTATTAAGCTTAATTTAAAATTGCCAAACTAATCCTGTCTGTAACAGTGGTTGCTTACAATCAGTTATAAAAGCCAAAACACAATGTAATTCTAAAGGCCAGCTCATTCCTCCTCAGCAGTAACTGACAGTTCCACCATGTTGTAGTTTTTATATTCACCTATGACCTCTTCTGTAGGCACTGAGTGTTCCACCATGTTGTGTTCTAACCTTCTGGAATTGTAGTTCTAAAGAACAGCTCAGTCCTCCTCAGTAGTAACTGACAGTTCCGCCATGTTGTAGTTCTGACAATCAGCTCTGACTCTTTTGTAGGCACTGAGTGTTCCGCCATGTTGTAGTTCTAACCTTCAGGAATTGTAGTTCTAAAGAGGTCAACTGTCATGTGTGAGGCAGAGACAGATTTCTATCTTTGTGAGACAGCTCAGTCAGTTATAATGGAAAGAGCAGCCCGAACAACTCCTTGCCGTTCGGAAACCGTGATACGTATCGGAAAACCGTTTGAAGCATATCAGAGAGCTATTTTTTGTCTCCGATAGTCCTGCAAATCATATCTGTAGCTCATTCATAGTAATTACAGCGATGAGAGAAAAATGGTGTGCGCTGAGGTCTGAAATTTTCCAGAAAAGTATGAAAATATATGGTGGAGAGCGTCAGTTAGGCTGGAACTTGATTTTGCTCTAAAGCACCTTGACAGTAAACCGTTACCCCTAGAAAAATTTTGAAAACATTTTACCGGAGCAGACATTCGTATCGATGTCATGACCGAGTTTGAGACCGATAGCACGATATTTGTGGGCGTAACGGCGATTTCAAAATTTATTTGGGGTCAGAAATCCACTTCATTTTTCACTCTAGCGGAGCGGCAGTTGGTGGCAGTTATGCTCTGCGTTTCGGCAGTTGGAAATTTCGCTCGTTTTTCGCTTTTTACGTCGCCGTCGTAACGCCGATTCCCCATAAAAGTAATAGCTCCAATGCCGGGAACAAGCCGCACGTTTTGATACCACTTTTGTGGGTGGGCTCGCAGCGGTGCGAGCCGCATTCCGGTCTACGGAAGAATAAGTTATAACTAGAAAATTCCTGAAGAAATTTAACCGGGGCCTGCCAAAGTGTGCCCGTCGGTTTGGACCCAGTATTCTGATGCTAAACATTAGCATCCATGCTAAAGAAAGCTGCAACGTCATCAATAGCACGTGGATAGTCACAAGCATGAATTATTGAACATGGGTAATAAGTAAAGGAAAAGGCTAAGGTAAAAGGCTAATGCTAAAAAACCTGAGAGAAAAAGATCATGCAGGATAATCTTATTCTTAATAATCTTAAATGCTAGTGAAATGCTAATGTTTGCGCTAATGCTAATGCACTGTCTTGCTGCACAAGACAGTGCCCTAACTTGAGATGAAAAGATAAAGCAAGCTAATATCATTGCAGCGCCTGCGGCGCTGCATTAGCCACAGACGAATCTTAAGACTTTTATTTTGAAATTTTCAGTGAGCTTCATTTTAAATGCCCAATGTAATCCCATGTGTAACGATTTTTTGGTAAAATCAGACATAAAATGGTCAAAAGACACTTAATTGATGGGAAAATTGTCAAGGCTTTTATTTTGAAAAATTTTTAAAGCTTAATTTAAATTTTCACACTAATTCCATGTGTAACAATGGTTGGTTAAAAGAGTTATAGAAGGCCCAAAACACAAGCAGTTCTAAAGTCCAGCCTTTTCCTCCGAATTCTGCAATAGTTTAGAACTACAGTGATGCGTTTTTTTGTAGTCCTAACCACTGGCCCTGCTGTGTTCCATTGCTATGGTAATGGATCCTCTGCAGGCTGTGAGTCAGACAGGGGGAGACATAATTCTATCAGTTTGTGGCAGCCATTTTCACTAAAATAGGCATGAGCCAGAAAGAGTCTTAAGGCTTTTATTTTGAAATTTTCAGTAAGCTTCATTTTAACTGTACAAAATAATCCAAAGTGTAACAGTGGTTCTGTTAAAAAAGTCACATAATCCCCAAGAGAGCAATTCCATAATATAAAAGAATGTCAGGGCTTTTATTTTGAAATTTTAATTCAACTTAATTTAAAATGACCACACTAATCCCATGTGTAGCAAAGGTTGGTTAAAATCAGTTATAAAATGCCCAAAACACAAGTAGTTCTAAAGGCCAACACCTTCCTCAAAGCTCTGCCATAGTAAAAACTACAGTGATGCGTTTTTGTAGTTCTAATTAGCTGCTCGGCCCTGCTGTGCTTCGTTGCTATGGTAATTAATCCTCTGCAACTGTCATGTGTGTGAGACAGAAAGAATTCTATCTTTGTGAGACACCCAGTCAGTTTTCACTGAAAAAAGCGGTCCGAACAACTCCTTCCCATTCGGAAACCGTGATACGTATCGGAAAACCGTTTGAAGCGTATGAGAGGGCTATCTTTCGTCTCCTATAGTCCGCTATTCATATCTGTACATCACTCACATTAATAACAGCGACGAGATAAAAATGGTGTGCGCTGAGGTCTGACATTTTTCAGAAATACATGGAAGATCCTGGCTGAGCGAGTCGAAATCCTGTCGCATCACTTTGCTCTGAAGCCCCTAGACAGAAAACCATAAGCCCTAGAAAAATTTTGAAAACATTTTACCGGAGCAGGCATGCGTATCTATGTTATGACCGAGTTTGATACCGATAGGGCGATATTTGTGGGCGTGACGGCGATTTCAAAATTTATTTGGGGTCAGAATCGCAGTGCTTCCCACCTCGAATCGTTGATTACACTCTAGTTTGGGCAGTTTCTAACTGACAAAAATTTTTGATGGTTTTTCGCTTTTTACTTTTTTATCGTAACTCCGAATCCCACCAAAAGTAATAGCTCCAATGCCGGGAACGAGCCGCACGTTTTGATACCACTTTGTGGGTGGGCTCGCAGCGGTACGAGCCGCATTCCGGCTGGCGGAGAAAAATAAAGAATAACTAGAAAATTCCTGAAGAAATTTAACCGGGGCCTGCCAAAGTGTGCCCGTCGATTTTGACCCAGCGTTCTGATGCTAAACATTAGCATCCATGCTAAAGAAAGCTGCAATGTCATCAATACAATGTGGAGAGTCACAAGCATGACTTACTGCATTCAGGAAACTAAATATGGGTAATAAGTAAGGGAAATAGCTAATGCAAGGTAAAAGGCTAATGCTAATGCGCTGCCTTACGCAGCAAGGCAGAGCCCTAACCTTAGTGGAAAAGATCATGCAGGATAATCTTATTGCACTGCCTATGGCAGTGCACTGGTGGGGAACAGAGAAATGCTAATGGTTGTGCTAATGCTAATGCGCCCTAACTTGAGAGGAAAAGATAATGCAAGCTAATATCATTGCAGCGCCTGCGGCGCTGCATTAGCTACGGCCGAATCTTAAGGCTTTTATTTTAAAATGTTCAGAATGTTTAATTTTAAATGGTCAATGTAATCCCATGTATAACAGTGATTTGGTTAAATCAGACATATAATGGTCAAAAGAGCACTTATTAATAAAAAAATTCTCAAGGCTTTTATTTTGAAATTTTTTTAAAGCTTAATTTAAAATTTCCACACTAATTCCATGTGTAACAATGGTTGGTTAAAAATAGTTATAAAAGGCCCACAACACAAGCAGTTCTAAAGTCCAGCTTTTTTCTCTGAGTTCTGCCATAGTTAGAACTACAGTGATGCGTTTTTGTAGTCCTAATCAGCTGGCCCCTTTGTGTTCCGTTGCCATGGTAATGGATCCTCTGCCAGCTGTGAGTCAGACAGGGGGAGACTTAATTCTATCAGTTTGAGGCAGCCATGTTCCCTAAAATAGGCATGAGCCAAAGGAATCTTAAGGCTTTTATTTTGAAATTTTCATTGAGATTAATTTTAAATGGCCAATCTCATCCCATGTTTAACACTGATTGGGTTAAATCAGTTATATAGTGGTCAAAAGCAATTACTTGATGGAAAAATTGTCAAGGCTTTTATTTTGAAATTTACATTAAGCTTAATTTTAATGGTAACACTAATCCCATGTGTAACTATGCAGTTTTGAAATCAGTTCTAAAATTTCCAAAAACCAAGTACTTGTCATGGCCAGCTGATTATTTATCAGTATTAACTGACAGTTCTGCCATGTTGTAGTTCTAACCTTCAGGAATTGTAGTTCTAAAGAGGAGGTCAACTGTCATGTCAGTGTGACACAAAAGGAGAGACTTAATTCTAAGTGCTTGAAGAAGTTAGTTTTTCTGACAGGCCCGTGAGAAATATTCAAGGTTTTATTTCTAAATTTTTATTAAGCTTAATTTAAAATTGCCAAACTAATCCTGTCTGTAACAGTGGTTGCTTACAATCAGTTATAAAAGCCCAAACACAATGTAATTCTAAAGGCCAGCTCATTCCTCCTCAGCAGTAACTGACAGTTCCGCCATGTTGTAGTTCTGACAATCAGCTCTGACCTCTTTTGTAGGCACTGAGTGTTCCGCCATGTTGTAGTTTCTAACCTTCAGAAATTGTAGTTCTAAGAGGAGGTCAACTGTCATGTCAGTGTGACACACAAGGAGAGACTTAATTCTAAATGCTTGAAGAAGTTAGTTTTTCTGACAGGCCTGAGAGAAATATTCAAGGTTTTATTGAAATTTTCATTAAGCTTCATTTTAAATGTCCAAAATAATCCAAAGTTTAACAGTGGTTTTGTTAAAAAGTCACATAATGCCCAAGAGAGCAATTACGTGATATAAAAGAATCTCAGGGCTTTTATTTTGAAATTTTAATACAACTTAATTTAAAATTGCCACACTAATCCTGTCTGTAACAATGGTTGCTTAAAATCAGTTATAAAAAGCCCAAACACAATGTAATTCTAAAGGCCAGCTCATTCCTCCTCAGTAGTAACTGACAGTTCCGCCATGTTGTAGTTCTGACAATCAGCTCTGACCTCTTTTTTGTAGGCACTGAGTGTTCCGCCATGTTGTAGTTCTAACCTTCCAGAATTGTAGTTCTGAAGAGGTCAACTGTCATGTCAGTGTGACACACAAGGAGAGACTTAATTATAAATTCTTGAAGAAGTTATTTTTTCTGACAGGCCTGAGAGAAATATTCAAGGTTTTATTTTGAAATTTTCATTAAGCTTAATTTAAAATTTCCACACAAATACTGTGTGTAACAATGGTTGCTTAAAATCAGTTATAAAAGCCCAAACACAATGTAATTCTAAAGGCCAGCTCATTCCTCCTCAGCAGTAACTGACAGTTCCGCCATGTTGTAGTTCTGACAATCAGCTCTGACCTCTTTTGTAGGCACTGAGTGTTCCGCCATTGTAGTTCTAACCTTCAGGAATTGTAGTTCTAAAGAGGTCAACTGTCATGTGTGTGAGGCAGAGACAGATTTCTATCTTTGTGAGACAGCTCAGTCAGTTATAATGGAAAAAGCAGCCCGAACAACTCCTTGCCGTTCGGGAACCGTGATACGTATCGGAAAACCGTTTGAAGCATATGAGAGAGCTATTTTTTGTCTCTGATAGTCCTGCAAATCATATCTGTAGCTCATTCATAGTAATTACAGCGATGATATAAAAATGGTGTGTGCTGAGGTCTGAAATTTTCCAGAAAAGTATGAAAATATATGGTGGAGAGCGTCAGTTAGGCTGGAACTTGATTTTGCTCTAAAGCACCTTGACAGAAAACCGTAAGCCCTAGAAAAATTTTGAAAACATTTTACCGGAGCAAACATTCGTATCTATGTCATGACCGAGTTTGATACCAATAGCACGATATTTGTGGGCGTGGCGGCGATTTCAAAATTTATTTGGGGTCAGAAATCCACTTCATTTTTCACTCTAGCGGAGCGGCAGTTGGTGGCAGTTATGCTCTGCGTTTCGGCAGTTGGAAATTTCGCTCGTTTTTCGCTTTTTACGTCGCCGTCGTAACGCCGATTCCCCATAAAAGTAATAGCTCCAATGCCGGGAACAAGCCGCACGTTTTGATACCACTTTTGTGGGTGGGCTCGCAGCGGTACGAGCCGCATTAACGGTAGCGGAAGAAGAAGTTATAACTAGAAAATTCCTGAAGAAATTTAACCGGGCCTGCCAAAGTGTGCCCGTCAATTTTGACCCAGCGTTCTGATGCTAAACATTAGCATCCATGCTAAAGAAGCTGCAATGTCATCAATTCCATGTGGAGAGTCACAAGCATGTATAGTAAATATGGGTAACAAGTAAGGGAAATAGCTAATACCTCATGCAAGGTAAAAGGCTGCAATGTCATCAATAGCACGTGGAGATTCACAAGCATGACTTACTGCATTCAGCATACTAAATATGGGTAATAAGTAAGGGAAATAGCTAATGCAAGGTAAAAGGCTAATGCTAATTCTCTGCCTTGCTGTGCAAGGCAGAGCCCTAACCTGAGTGGAAAAGATCATGCAGGATAATCTTATTGCACTGCCTATGGCAGTGCACTGGTGGGGAACAGAGAGATGCTAATGTTTGTGCTAATGCACTGTCTTGCTGCGCAAGACAGTGCCCTAACTTGAGAGGAAAAGATAATGCAAGCTAATATCATTGCAGCGCCTGCGCCGCTGCATTAGCCACGGCCGAATCTTAAGGCTTTTATTTTGAAATGTTCAGAATGTTTAATTTTAAATGGTCAATGTAATCCCATGTATAACAGTGATTTGTTTAAATCAGACATATAATGGTCAAAAGAGCACTTATTTAATCTAAAAATTCTCAAGGCTTTTATTTTGAAATTTTTTTAAAGCTTAATTTAAAATTTCCACACTAATTCCATGTGTAACAATGGTTGGTTAAAAATAGTTATAAAAGGCCCAAAACACAAGCAGTTCTAAAGTCCAGCTTTTTTCACTGTAGTTAGAACTACAGTGATGCGTTTTTGTAGTCCTAATCAGCTGGCTCCTTTGTGTTCCGTTGCCATGGTAATGGATCCTCTGCCAGCTGTGAGTCAGACAGGGGAGACTTAATTCTATCAGTTTGAGGCAGCCATTTTCCCTAAAATAGGCATGAGCCAGAAAGGAATCTTAAGGCTTTTATTTTGAAATTTTCATTTAGATTAATTTTAAATGGCCAATCTCATCCCATGTTTAACACTGATTGGGTTAAATCAGTTATATAGTGATCAAAAGAGCAATTACTTGATGGAAAAATTTTCAAGGCTTTAATTTTGAAATTTACATTAAGCTTAATTGTAATGGTAACACTAATCCCATGTGTAACTATGGAGTTTTGAAATCAGTTCTAAAATTCCCAAAAACCAAGTACTTGTCATGGCCAGCTGATTACTCATCAGTAGTAACTGACAGTTCTGCCATGTTGTAGTTTTTATATTCACCTATGACCTCTCTGTAGGCACTGAGTTTTCCGCCATGTTGTAGTTCTAACCTGCAGTCATTGTAGTTCTAAAGAGCAGCTCAGTCCTCCTCAGTAGTAACTGACAGTTCCACCATGTTGTAGTTTTTATATTCACCTATGACCTCTTCTGTAGGCACTGAGTGTTCCGCCATGTTGTAGTTCTAACCTTCCAGAATTGTAGTTCTAAAGAAGGTCAACTGTCATGTCAGTGTGACACACAAGGAGAGACTTAATTCTAAATGCTTTAAGAAGTTAGTTTTTCTGACAGGCCTGAGAGAAATATTCAAGGTTTTATTTTGAAATTTTCATTCAGCTTAATTTAAAATTGCCAAACTAATCCTGTGTGTAACAATGGTTGCTTAAAATCAGTTATAAAGCCCAAACACAATGTAATTCTAAAGGCCAGCTCATTCCTCCTCAGTAGTAACTGACAGTTCCGCCATGTTGTAGTTCTGACAATCAGCTCTGACTCTTTTGTAGGCACTGAGTGTTCCGCCATGTTGTAGTTCTGACCTTCAGGAATTGTAGTTCTAAGAAGAGGTCAACTGTCATGTCAGTGTGACACACAAGGAGAGACTTAATTCTAAATGCTTTAAGAAGTTAGTTTTTCTGACAGGCCTGAGAGAAATATTCAAGGTTTTATTTTGAAATTTTCATTAAGCTTCATTTTAAATGTCCAAAATAATCCAAAGTTTAACAGTGGTTTTGTTAAAAAAGTCACATAATGCCCAAGAGAGCAATTACGTGATATAAAAGAATCTCAGGGCTTTCATTTTGAAATTTTCATTAAGCTTAATTTAAAATTGCCACACTAATCCTGTGTGTAACAATGGTTGGTTAAAATCAGTTATAAAAAGCCCAAACACAATGTAATTCTAAGGCCAGCTGATTCCTCCTCAGTAGTAACTGACAGTTCCGCCATGTTGTAGTTCTGACAATCAGCTCTGACTCTTTTGTAGGCACTGAGTGTTCCGCCATGTTGTAGTTCTAACCTTCAGGAATTGTAGTTCTAAAGAGGTCAACTGTCATGTGTGTGAGGCAGAGACAGATTTCTATCTTTGTGAGACAGCTCAGTCAGTTATAATGGAAAAAGCAGCCCGAACAACTCCTTGCCGTTCGGAAACCGTGATACGTATCGGAAAACCGTTTGAAGCATATGAGAGAGCTATTTTTTGTCTCCGATAGTCCTGCAAATCAAATCTGTAGCTCATTCACAGTAATTGCAGCGATGAGAGAAAAATGGTGTGCTGAGGTCTGAAATTTTCCAAAAAAGTATGAAAATACATGGTGGAGAGCGTCAGTTAGGCTGGAACTTGATTTTGCTCTAAAGCACCTTGACAGAAAACCGTAAGGCCTAGAAAAATTTTGAAAACATTTTACCGGAGCAGACATTCGTATCGATGTCATGACCGAGTTTCATACCGATAGCACGATATTTGTGGGCGTGGCGGCGATTTCAAAATTTATTTGGGGTCAGAAATCCACTTCATTTTTCACTCTAGCGGAGCGGCAGTTGGTGGCAGTTATGCTCTGCGTTTCGGCAGTTGGAAATTTCGCTCGTTTTTCGCTTTTACGTCGCCGTCGTAACGCCGATTCCCCACAAAAGTAACTCCAATGCCGGGAACGAGCCGCACGTTTTGATACCACTTTTGTGGGTGGGCTCGCAGCGGTGCGAGCCGCATTCCGGTCTACGGAAGAAAAATAAAGATCTATAATAATAACTAGAAAATTCCTGAAGAAATTTAACCGGGCCTGCCAAAGTGTGCCCGTCGATTTTGACCCAGCGTTCCGATGCTTAACATTAGCATCCATGCTAAAGAAAGCTGCAATGTCATCAATACAATGTGGGGAGTCACAAGCATGACTGACTGCATTCAGTATACTAAATGCTAATGCACTGTCTTGCGCAGCAAGACAGTGCCCTGACTTGAGAGGAAAAGATAATGCAAGCTAATATCATTGCAGCGCCTGCGGCGCTGCATTAGCCACGGCCGAATCTTAAGGCTTTTATTTTGAAATGTTCAGAATGTTTAATTTTAAATGGTCAATGTAATCCCATGTATAACGATTTGGTTAAATCAGACATATAATGGTCAAAAGCATTTATTTAATAAAAAATTCTCAAGGCTTTTATTTTGAAATTTTTTAAAAGCTTAATTTAAAATTTCCTCACTAATTCCATGTGTAACAATGGTTGGTTAAAAATAGTTATAAAAGGCCCAAACACAAGCAGTTCTAAAGTCCAGCTTTTTTCTCTGAGTTCTGCCATAGTTAGAACTACAGTGATGCGTTTTTGTAGTCCTAATCAGCTGGCCCCTTTGTGTTCCGTTGCCATGGTAATGGATCCTCTGTCAGCTGTGAGTTAGACAGGGGGAGACTTAATTCTATCAGTTTGAGGCAGCCATTTTCCCTAAGAGCCAGAAAGGAATCTTAAGGCTTTTATTTTGAAATTTTCAGTAAGCTTCATTTTAACTGTCCAAAATAATCCAAAGTGTAACAGTGGTTTTGTTAAAAAAAAGTCATATAATCCCCAAAAGAGCAATTCCATAATATAAAAGTATGTCAGGGCTTTTATTTTGAAATTTTAATACAACTTAATTTAAAATTGCCACACTAATCCTGTCTGTAACAATGGTTGCTTAAAATCAGTTATAAAAAGCCCAAACACAATGTAATTCTAAAGGCCAGCTCATTCCTCCTCAGTAGTAACTGACAGTTCCCATGTTGTAGTTCTGACAATCAGCTCTGACCTCTTTTGTAGGCACTGAGTGTTCCGCCATGTTGTAGTTCTAACCTTCCAGAATTGTAGTTCTGAAGAGGTCAACTGTCATGTCAGTGTGACACACAAGGAGAGACTTAATTATAAATTCTTGAAGAAGTTATTTTTTCTGACAGGCCTGAGAGAAATATTCAAGGTTTTATTTTGAAATTTTCATTAAGCTTAATTTAAAATTTCCACACAAATACTGTGTGTAACAATGGTTGCTTAAAATCAGTTATAAAAGCCCAAACACAATGTAATTCTAAAGGCCAGCTCATTCCTCCTCAGCAGTAACTGACAGTTCCGCCATGTTGTAGTTCTGACAATCAGCTCTGACCTCTTTTGTAGGCACTGAGTGTTCCGCCATGTTGTAGTTCTAACCTTCTGGAATTGTAGTTCTAAAGAGCAGCTCAGTCCTCCTCAGTCGTAACTGACAATTCCACCATGTTGTAGTTTTTATATTCACCTATGACCTCTTCTGTAGGCACTGACTGTTCCGCCATGTTGTAGTCCAAACCTGCAGTTATTGTAGTTCTAAGGAGAAGGTCAACTGTCATGTCAGTGTGTCACACAAGGAGAGACTTAATTCTAAGTGCTTGAAGAAGTTAGTTTTTCTGACAGGCCTGAGAGAAATATTCGAGGTTTTATTTCCAAATTTTTATTAAGCTTAATTTAAAATTGCCAAACTAATCCTGTCTGTAACAGTGGTTGCTTACAATCAGTTATAAAAGCCCAAACACAATGTAATTCTAAAGGCCAGCTCATTCCTCCTCAGCAGTAACTGACAGTTCCACCATGTTGTAGTTTTTATATTCACCTATGACCTCTTCTGTAGGCACTGAGTGTTCCACATGTTGTAGTTCTAACCTTCTGGAATTGTAGTTCTAAAGAACAGCTCAGTCCTCCTCAGTAGTAACTGACAGTTCCGCCATGTTGTAGTTCTGACAATCAGCTCTGACTCTTTTGTAGGCACTGAGTGTTCCGCCATGTTGTAGTTCTAACCTTCAGGAATTGTAGTTCTAAAGAGGTCAACTGTCATGTGTGTGAGGCAGAGACAGATTTCTATCTTTGTGAGAGCTCAGTCAGTTATAATGGAAAGAGCAGCCCGAACAACTCCTTGCCGTTCGGAAACCGTGATACGTATCGGAAAACCGTTTGAAGCATATCAGAGAGCTATTTTTTGTCTCCGATAGTCCTGCAAATCATATCTGTAGCTCATTCATAGTAATTACAGCGATGAGAGAAAAATGGTGTGCGCTGAGGTCTGAAATTTTCCAGAAAAGTATGAAAATATATGGTGGAGAGCGTCAGTTAGGCTGGAACTTGATTTTGCTCTAAAGCACCTTGACAGTAAACCGTTACCCCTAGAAAAATTTTGAAAACATTTTACCGGAGCAGACATTCGTATCGATGTCATGACCGAGTTTGAGACCGATAGCACGATATTTGTGGGCGTAACGGCGATTTCAAAATTTATTTGGGGTCAGAAATCCACTTCATTTTTCACTCTAGCGGAGCGGCAGTTGGTGGCAGTTATGCTCTGCGTTTCGGCAGTTGGAAATTTCGCTCGTTTTTCGCTTTTTACGTCGCCGTCGTAACGCCGATTCCCCATAAAAGTAATAGCTCCAATGCCGGGAACAAGCCGCACGTTTTGATACCACTTTTGTGGGTGGGCTCGCAGCGGTGCGAGCCGCATTCCGGTCTACGGAAGAATAAGTTATAACTAGAAAATTCCTGAAGAAATTTAACCGGGGCCTGCCAAAGTGTGCCCGTCGGTTTGGACCCAGTATTCTGATGCTAAACATTAGCATCCATGCTAAAGAAAGCTGCAATGTCATCAATAGCACGTGGATAGTCACAAGCATGAATTATTGAACATGGGTAATAAGTAAAGGAAAAGGCTAAGGTAAAAGGCTAATGCTAAGAGAAAACCTGAGAGAAAAAGATCATGCAGGATAATCTTATTCTTAATAATCTTAAATGCTAGTGAAATGCTAATGTTTGCGCTAATGCTAATGCACTGTCTTGCTGCACAAGACAGTGCCCTAACTTGAGATGAAAAGATAAAGCAAGCTAATATCATTGCAGCGCCTGCGGCGCTGCATTAGCCACAGACGAATCTTAAGACTTTTATTTTGAAATTTTCAGTGAGCTTCATTTTAAATGCCCAATGTAATCCCATGTGTAACGATTTTTTGGTAAAATCAGACATAAAATGGTCAAAAGAGCACTTAATTGATGGGAAAATTGTCAAGGCTTTTATTTTGAAAAATTTTTAAAGCTTAATTTAAAATTTTCACACTAATTCCATGTGTAACAATGGTTGGTTAAAAAGAGTTATAGAAGGCCCAAAACACAAGCAGTTCTAAAGTCCAGCCTTTTCCTCCGAGTTCTGCAATAGTTAGAACTACAGTGATGCGTTTTTGTAGTCCTAACCACTGGCCCTGCTGTGTTCCATTGCTATGGTAATGGATCCTCTGCAGGCTGTGAGTCAGACAGGGGGAGACATAATTCTATCAGTTTGTGGCAGCCATTTTCACTAAAATAGGCATGAGCCAGAAAGAGTCTTAAGGCTTTTATTTTGAAATTTTCAGTAAGCTTCATTTTAACTGTACAAAATAATCCAAAGTGTAACAGTGGTTCTGTTAAAAAAGTCACATAATCCCCAAGAGAGCAATTCCATAATATAAAAGAATGTCAGGGCTTTTATTTTGAAATTTTAATTCAACTTAATTTAAAATGACCACACTAATCCCATGTGTAGCAATGGTTGGTTAAAATCAGTTATAAATGCCCAAAACACAAGTAGTTCTAAAGGCCAACACCTTCCTCAGAGCTCTGCCATAGTAAAAACTACAGTGATGCGTTTTTGTAGTTCTAATTAGCTGCTCGGCCCTGCTGTGCTTCGTTGCTATGGTAATTAATCCTCTGCAACTGTCATGTGTGAGACAGAAAGAATTCTATCTTTGTGAGACACCCAGTCAGTTTTCACTGAAAAAAGCGGTCCGAACAACTCCTTCCCATTCGGAAACCGTGATACGTATCGGAAAACCGTTTGAAGCGTATGAGAGGGCTATCTTTCGTCTCCTATAGTCCCGCTATTCATATCTGTACATCACTCACATTAATAACAGCGACGAGATAAAAATGGTGTGCGCTGAGGTCTGACATTTTTCAGAAATACATGGAAGTGATCCTGGCTGAGCGAGTCGAAATCCTGTCGCATCACTTTGCTCTGAAGCCCCTAGACAGAAAACCATAAGCCCTAGAAAAATTTTGAAAACATTTTACCGGAGCAGGCATGCGTATCTATGTTATGACCGAGTTTGATACCGATAGGGCGATATTTGTGGGCGTGACGGCGATTTCAAAATTTATTTGGGGTCAGAATCGCAGTGCTTCCCACACTCTAACGAATCGTTGATTACACTCTAGTTTGGGCAGTTTCTAACTGACAAAAATTTTTGATGGTTTTTCGCTTTTTACTTTTTTATCGTAACTCCGAATCCCACCAAAAGTAATAGCTCCAATGCCGGGAACGAGCCGCACGTTTTGATACCACTTTTGTGGGTGGGCTCGCAGCGGTACGAGCCGCATTCCGGCTGGCGGAAGAAAAATAAAGAATAACTAGAAAATTCCTGAAGAAATTTAACCGGGGCCTGCCAAAGTGTGCCCGTCGATTTTGACCCAGCGTTCTGATGCTAAACATTAGCATCCATGCTAAAGAAAGCTGCAATGTCATCAATACAATGTGGAGAGTCACAAGCATGACTTACTGCATTCAGGAAACTAAATATGGGTAATAAGTAAGGGAAATAGCTAATGCAAGGTAAAAGGCTAATGCTAATGCGCTGCCTTACGCAGCAAGGCAGAGCCCTAACCTTAGTGGAAAAGATCATGCAGGATAATCTTATTGCACTGCCTATGGCAGTGCACTGGTGGGGAACAGAGAAATGCTAATGGTTGTGCTAATGCTAATGCGCCCTAACTTGAGAGGAAAAGATAATGCAAGCTAATATCATTGCAGCGCCTGCGGCGCTGCATTAGCTACGGCCGAATCTTAAGGCTTTTATTTTAAAATGTTCAGAATGTTTAATTTTAAATGGTCAATGTAATCCCATGTATAACAGTGATTTGGTTAAATCAGACATATAATGGTCAAAAGAGCACTTATTTAATAAAAAAATTCTCAAGGCTTTTATTTTGAAATTTTTTTAAAGCTTAATTTAAAATTTCCACACTAATTCCATGTGTAACAATGGTTGGTTAAAAATAGTTATAAAAGGCCCACAACACAAGCAGTTCTAAAGTCCAGCTTTTTTCTCTGAGTTCTGCCATAGTTAGAACTACAGTGATGCGTTTTTGTAGTCCTAATCAGCTGGCCCCTTTGTGTTCCGTTGCCATGGTAATGGATCCTCTGCCAGCTGTGAGTCAGACAGGGGGAGACTTAATTCTATCAGTTTGAGGCAGCCATGTTCCCTAAAATAGGCATGAGCCAGAAAGGAATCTTAAGGCTTTTATTTGAAATTTTCATTGAGATTAATTTTAAATGGCCAATCTCATCCCATGTTTAACACTGATTGGGTTAAATCAGTTATATAGTGGTCAAAAGAGCAATTACTTGATGGAAAAATTGTCAAGGCTTTTATTTTGAAATTTACATTAAGCTTAATTTTAATGGTAACACTAATCCCATGTGTAACTATGCAGTTTTGAAATCAGTTCTAAAATTTCCAAAAACCAAGTACTTGTCATGGCCAGCTGATTATTTATCAGTATTAACTGACAGTTCTGCCATGTTGTAGTTCTAACCTTCAGGAATTGTAGTTCTAAAGAGGAGGTCAACTGTCATGTCAGTGTGACACAAAAGGAGAGACTTAATTCTAAGTGCTTGAAGAAGTTAGTTTTTCTGACAGGCCCGTGAGAAATATTCAAGGTTTTATTTCTAAATTTTTATTAAGCTTAATTTAAAATTGCCAAACTAATCCTGTCTGTAACAGTGGTTGCTTACAATCAGTTATAAAAGCCCAAACACAATGTAATTCTAAAGGCCAGCTCATTCCTCCTCAGCAGTAACTGACAGTTCCGCCATGTTGTAGTTCTGACAATCAGCTCTGACCTCTTTTGTAGGCACTGAGTGTTCCGCCATGTTGTAGTTCTAACCTTCAGAAATTGTAGTTCTAAAGAGGAGGTCAACTGTCATGTCAGTGTGACACACAAGGAGAGACTTAATTCTAAATGCTTGAAGAAGTTAGTTTTTCTGACAGGCCTGAGAGAAATATTCAAGGTTTTATTTTGAAATTTTCATTAAGCTTCATTTTAAATGTCCAAAATAATCCAAAGTTTAACAGTGGTTTTGTTAAAAAGTCACATAATGCCCAAGAGAGCAATTACGTGATATAAAAGAATCTCAGGGCTTTTATTTTGAAATTTTCATTAAGCTTAATTTAAAATTGCCACACTAATCCTGTGTGTAACAATGGTTGCTTAAAATCAGTTATAAAATGCCCAAACACAATGTAATTCTAAAGGCCAGCTCATTCCTCCTCAGTAGTAACTGACAGTTCCGCCATGTTGTAGTTTTTATATTCACCTATGACCTCTTCTGTAGGCACTGAGTGTTCTGCCATGTTGTAGTTCTAACCTTCAGGAATTGTAGTTCTAAAGAGGTCAACTGTCATGTCAGTGTGACACACAAGGAGAGACTTAATTCTAAATGCTTGAAGAAGTTAGTTTTTCTGACAGGCCTGAGAGAAATATTCAA
Source organism: Poeciliopsis prolifica (assembly GCF_027474105.1). Taxonomy (NCBI): domain Eukaryota; kingdom Metazoa; phylum Chordata; class Actinopteri; order Cyprinodontiformes; family Poeciliidae; genus Poeciliopsis; species Poeciliopsis prolifica. Next base: position 128,159 of record NW_026562377.1, read on the forward strand.
GGTTTTATTTTGAAATTTTCATTAAGCTTCATTTTAAATGTCCAAAATAATCCAAAGTTTAACAGTGGTTTTGTTAAAAAGTCACATAATGCCCAAGAGAGCAATTACGTGATATAAAAGAATCTCAGGGCTTTTATTTTGAAATTTTCATTAAGCTTAATTTAAAATTGCCACACTAATCCTGTGTGTAACAATGGTTGCTTAAAATCAGTTATAAAAGCCCAAACACAATGTAATTCTAAAGGCCAGCTCATTCCTCCTCAGTAGTAACTGACAGTTCCACCATGTTGTAGTTTTTATATTCACCTATGACCTCTTCTGTAGGCACTGAGTGTTCCGCCATGTTGTAGTTCTGACAATCAGCTCTGACCTCTTTTGTAGGCACTGAGTGTTCCGCCATGTTGTAGTTCTAACCTTCAGGAATTGTAGTTCTAAAGAGGTCAACAGTCATGTGTGTGAGGCAGAGACAGATTTCTATCTTTGTGAGACAGCTCAGTCAGTTATAATGGAAAAAGCAGCCCGAACAACTCCTTGCCGTTCGGAAACCGTGATACGTATCGGAAAACCGTTTGAAGCATATGAGAGAGCTATTTTTTGTCTCCGATAGTCCTGCAAATCAAATCTGTAGCACATTCACAGTAATTACAGTGATGAGAGAAAAATGGTGTGTGCTGAGGTCTGAAATTTTCCATAAAAGTATTAAAATATATGGTGGAGAGCGTCAGTTAGGCTGGAACTTGATTTGGCTCTAAAGCACCTTGACAGAAAACCGTAAGCCCTAGAGAAATTTTGAAAACATTTTACCGGAGCAGACATTCGTATCGATGTCATGTCCGAGTTTCATACCGATAGCATGATATTTGTGTGCGTGGCGGCGATTTCAAAATTTATTTGGGGTCAGAAATCCACTTCATTTTTCACTCTAGCGGAGCGGCAGTTGGTGGCAGTTATGCTCTGCGTTTCGGCAGTTGGAAATTTCGCTCGTTTTTCGCTTTTTACGTCGCCGTCGTAACGCCGATTCCCCATAAAAGTAATAGCTCCAATGCCGGCGCCGAGCCGCACGTTTTGATACCACATTTGTGGGTGGGCTCGCAGCGGTGCGAGCCGCATTCCAGTCTACGGAAGAAGAAATTATAATAAAGAGATATTCTATTGGGTGAAGATTAATAGGTGCCTGCCATGCAATGCATGGAGGCAGTGACTGACTTGCTTTGCAAGTCAGTCACTGCTCTCCTTATGCATTGCTAGGCAGGCCCCAATAATAATAATAATAAAGAGGCGTTCTATTAGGTGAAGAACAATAGGTGCCTGCCATGCAATGCATGGAGGCAGTGACTGACTTGCTTCGCAAGTCAGTCACTGCTCTCCTTATGCATTGCTATGGGCAGGGCCCCAATAATTTAGACTGGGCGAAATTCTGTAGTTCACACTCCAGCACAGCAGGTGGCGATAAAGCACCCTAACGTCAGATGGCACCCACAATTAAAAATAAAGAAAGAAGAGGAGTCTCCCTTCTTGTTGTCTCGCTGTAGCCAACATGGCGGCTCCTCTGGAGGTGATAATCAGCAGCGATTCGGGCTCCCAGCTCTGGAACTGCACCGTGTTCGACCTCCACAGCGGCTCCAGCCTGCTGTCCTACCGGGGAGGCAACTCTGCGGCCCGGAGCCTCGCCGTCCTGCGGGGAGAGTTTCTGCTCAGCGCGCAGCTGGGGAAGAACTTCATCAACGTGTGGGAGATCCAGAGGAAGGTAAGGACCCGGCCGGGCAGAGCCGAACCGAACCGAGCCGAACAGCCCGGCTAAGCGTTCCCGGACCAGCACACCGAACATCGAGCCTCATACAGCGCGAAGACTCAGAATCCCGACAAACACCGAAGAGTCCAACCCGGTACCAGAAGATTGCTTCACGAGACGAGTTCAGACAGAAACCGAACCTGATGATTCTCTGATCCAATAGGAACAAGTGAATCTGATCCAGTAGGTCTTCCTGCTGTTGCTCCGAACAATGGACACGTTGGGAACCTATAAACCAGGATGCTCCAGTCCAGTCCTCCAGATCTACCATCCTGCAACTTTTAGAAGCTCCAACAGACCAGCTCCACTCTAACCTGGCCTTCATTTGATCCAGGCGTGTTGCAGCAGGGATGCATCTGACAGTTACAGGATGGTAGATCTCGAGGACCGGACTTGCACTCTTACCTGGTGCACAAGCAGAAATCTTGCAGCCTTCAGTCAACTCTGAGCAGATGTTGACCCTTCACCCCTCCTCTGCCCTGGACCTGTTTGTGGCGGACGGGTCCGCCGTGTTCCGAGGCGTTTCTGATGGCGGTGTAAAAGTCACATGACCCTGCTGTGTTCGCAGGACCAGCTGCAGCAGAAGATCGTCTGTCCAGGTGTGGTCAACTGTCTCGCCGCCTCACCTGACGGGGCTTTCCTCGCTGCAGGAGTCGCCGAGGCGGTTTACCTGTGGGAGGTGAGCCTACTGGTTTCCCAATGAGCTTCTGCTGACTTTGAAGTGCGTTTATAAACTCTGTGCTCTGATTGGTCCAGGTGTGCACAGGTAAGTTGCTGGCGGTGCTCAGTCGACACTATCAAGACGTCACGTGTCTGAAGTTCACCGACGACAGCAGCCATTTTGTTTCTGCGGGCAAAGACAACCTAGCGCTGGTGTGGAACGTGTGCAGGTAACTCACCTGGTGGTTACCTCAATAACCGCCGAACCATCTGCCTACCAGGTCACTTTCCTTTCTCACCTGTGTCTGTCCCTCAGTGTGGTCCAGATGGATTTAAGCCACGCCCCCGAACCACGCCACGTCCTGTCCCGTCATTCTCTGCCAATCACAGACCTGCACTGCGGTCACATGGGAGCTCAGGCCAGAGTCGCCACATCATCGCTGGACCAGACCGCAAAGGTGAGGCTGAGCGTAGCCCCGCCCCCAGGCAGGATTACATCTGGATTATTGGTGTTAAATTGAGATTATGTTGGTTTATATTCAGATTATTCACTAAATACAGGATTCTTCCTTTGTGCACCTGTCCAGGTGTGGGAGCTCTCCTCGGGTGAGCTGCTGCTGTCCGTCCTCTTTGACGTGGAGATCATGTCGGTAACCTTTGACCCCTCAGAGTACTTCCTGTTCTGTGGAGGATGTGACGGGAACATTTTTCAGGTGTCTCTCTGCAGCCAGGTGAGTGACCGTGAGGGCGGGAAGGGGGCGGAGTCAGGTGGCCTGGAGGAAACCACGGCAACGCCTCTCGTTAGCCGACAGGAAGTAACGTTCACCTGTAGACGGTACTGATGGTGCAGAGGTCAGGAAGGGGTCACCTAGGGGTCAGCCAGGCCTGATCAGGCAGAACCTTCCCTTGAGCCGGTGCCGTTCTGATGGGATTTTAGCTTCGCGCGCGTTCCTCACCGGGTCCGAGTGTCCAGCGTTCGGTTCTGGTGCCGGGTCCGATGGGCGAAAGTTGCTGGAAAAGCCCGTCCTGGATCATAAGGGGAACATGAGACGTTCCCATGACAACATATTGAAGATGTCCGAGCCTGAGTCGGGACTAACTGTTCCCAGGACCATCGACTGGAACATTCCCAGCAGGAACATCGGCGCCCTCTGCTGGTGGGTTGGTCCACATGTGGCGACACATTAGAGCAGGGTGGGCTCTCCTGGGCCTGGAGGGTCTCTGCAGCTTTTAGACGTATCTCTACTTCAACACACCTGAGTCAAATAATGAGTCACTAGCAGGACTCTGCAGAACCGGACTGCAGATAGGAGGTCATTCAGCTGTTTTGGACCAGGGAGACGTCCAAGAGTTGCAGGACAGCGGCCCTCAAGGACCCGGAGTGCCCAACCCCTTATTAGAACCAGTAGGTCCAGTTTGGTCTGGTCCAATAAAACTAGTTCAATCCAGTTTGGTCCGAGTCAGGCCAGGTTCTGTCTGACGGCAAGAATGACCCGACGGGTTCTGGAAGTTCTTGCGGGTCTCACTGCGGTTTCTGTCTGCAGAGTCTGAACCGGGAAAAGTCGTTCCAGTCGGACAGCGAGGGAAACCAGGTGTTCAAGGGCCACAGGTGAGCCAGGCCAGTGACCATGGTTACAGCAGAGGCACTACCGGTTCTAGCCCGTCTGATGTTCTGACCGGGTTCTCCTCAGGAGCCTTGTCACCTGCCTCTCCGTGTCCATGGACGGGACGCTGCTGCTGTCCGGGTCGCAGGACGAGACGGCCTGCCTCTGGGACGTCCAGAGCCGGCAGAGCGTCCGCTGCCTGACACACAAAGGTAAGCCCCGCCCACCTGTCTGATCCGGTTCTGGTTCTGACAGGATCTGGTCTGGGATTTTCTAATGAACTCCCATAATCCCTGCGGGCTGTACGGACCCAGCGTTGCTCCCCGGCCCGGTTCTGCTGCTGGCAGTGAGGATGAGACGCTCCGATCGGGTTTTCACCTGCCGATTCCGACACCGATCACATGGCTGTTAATGTTTCTGTTTAGGTATAAATGCTACGATGTGGTCTGACAAAACAGAACCACAAATTCACCTAATTTAGACAAAAACATGCGAAATACTTGCTGACCCAACGCAGCATCTGTTCAGTCAACAAGACAACATATGAAATAAAACATCATTTCACTGTAAGGCCTCAATTACACACAACACTGCCTGAGTCAAATATTGTCAAGTAAAAAGGAAACATTCATTCAAAGTCAAATGCAGGTGCATTAAAATAATCAACCCTACGTTACTAGATCAACCTGCTGATAGCGATAGCATAGCAACGGGGCCCGGCGAATACCCGTGGTTAAACGGACGGCGGAGTCCGGCGGTAACAGGCGCTTAAATTCTGTGTCAAAGGGAAGGAAAAAAAACAAAAAACCTTGGTATTTTATTCTATGTTGCATGCCTTTGTGTTTTGTGTTTATGATGTAAAGCACTTTGAAATGCCTTGTAGCTGAAATGTGCTATACAAATAAAATTTGATTGATTGATTGATTGATTTCTGCTGTTTCTGATTGCTTGTTTATTTTTGTAATTCTGCAGAACACCTGGAGGGGGCAGAGCATCTCCATTTTTTTGTTTCACAGATGATCCATCTCATGCTAGTGAAAGTTTGAATAAATATGTAAAATGTGTTTTAGTTCCTGCTGCAGCTTCGTCTCTTCAGCATGAAGATGAACTGGGTTCTGACCAGTCTGTCCAGTTCAGTTCATTCTGCTAATCTGGCCGTCAGACAAGCAGCAAATTGATTCATCAGCCAATCAGGATCAATCGACAGCCCCATAAATAAACTAATCTTTAATGAAGTGATTTCATCTCCTGGCTCCCGATAGGCCAGGAGGTCCCCCTGTGACGTCACTTCCTGTTATGTGTTCAGGTCCTGTGACCAACGCCGTCATCATGGCCGTCTCGGCTAACATGTTCCTGCCGGACAGTCGGCCCACCGTCCCGCTGCCGCGCTTCGGCCGACACCTGCAGGCCCCTGAGGGCCCCGACGCCGAGGGGGGTGGGGCCTGGGTGCGCCCCGCCCTCAATGCACAGGTGAGGGTCCACAGGTGAAGCTCCGCCTCCGCTGGAGCCCAATTTAATGCGTTCATCTTAATTCAGTAGATTCATTCAGACGAGAATCTTTTTCTGAGTTAAATTCAGTTTCATTTATCAACATTGTGTTTTTCATTATTATTAATATTATTAAATGTTTCTCCCTTTGATCTGCTGAAAAATAAAACCACAAAATGGAACCAAAGAGTTGGAGTGTTGCTAGGTAACCATAGAGTTGGAGTGTTGCTAGGTAACCATAGAGTTGGGGGTGTTGCTAGGTAACCATAGAGTTGGAGTGTTGCTAGGTAACCATAGAGTTGGGGTGTTGCTAGGTAACCATAGAGTTGGGGGTGTTGCTAGGTAACCATAGAGTTGGGGTGTTGCTAGGTAACCATAGAGTTGGGGGTGTTGCTAGGTAACCATAGAGTTGGAGTGTTGCTAGGTAACCATAGAGTTGGGGGTGTTGCTAGGTAACCATAGAGTTGGGGGTGTTGCTAGGTAACCATAGAGTTGGGGTGTTGCTAGGTAACCATAGAGTTGGGGTGTTGCTAGGTAACCATAGAGTTGGAGTGTTGCTAGGTAACCATAGAGTTGGGGGTGTTGCTAGGTAACCATAGAGTTGGGGGTGTTGCTAGGTAACCATAGAGTTGGGGTGTTGCTAGGTAACCATAGAGTTGGGGGTGTTGCTAGGTAACCATAGAGTTGGGGTGTTGCTAGGTAACCATAGAGTTGGGGTGTTGCTAGGTAACCATAGAGTTGGAGTGTTGCTAGGTAACCATAGAGTTGGGGGTGTTGCTAGGTAACCATAGAGTTGGGGGTGTTGCTAGGTAACCATAGAGTTGGAGTGTTGCTAGGTAACCATAGAGTTGGAGTGTTGCTAGGTAACCATAGAGTTGGGGTGTTGCTAGGTAACCATAGAGTTGGGGTGTTGCTAGGTAACCATAGAGTTGGAGTGTTGCTAGGTAACCATAGAGTTGGGGTGTTGCTAGGTAACCATAGAGTTGGGGGTGTTGCTAGGTAACCATAGAGTTGGAGTGTTGCTAGGTAACCATAGAGTTGGGGTGTTGCTAGGTAACCATAGAGTTGGGGGTGTTGCTAGGTAACCATAGAGTTGGGGGTGTTGCTAGGTAACCATAGAGTTGGGGGTGTTGCTAGGTAACCATAGAGTTGGAGTGTTGCTAGGTAACCATAGAGTTGGGGGTGTTGCTAGGTAACCATAGAGTTGGAGTGTTGCTAGGTAACCATAGAGTTGGGGGTGTTGCTAGGTAACCATAGAGTTGGGGGTGTTGCTAGGTAACCATAGAGTTGGAGTGTTGCTAGGTAACCATAGAGTTGGGGGTGTTGCTAGGTAACCATAGAGTTGGGGGTGTTGCTAGGTAACCATAGAGTTGGGGGTGTTGCTAGGTAACCATAGAGTTGGGGGTGTTGCTAGGTAACCATAGAGTTGGAGTGTTGCTAGGTAACCATAGAGTTGGAGTGTTGCTAGGTAACCAAAGAGTTGGAGTGTTGCTAGGTAACCATAGAGTTGGAGTGTTGCTAGGTAACCATAGAGTTGGAGTGTTGCTAGGTAACCATAGAGTTGGGGGTGTTGCTAGGTAACCATAGAGTTGGGGGTGTTGCTAGGTAACCATAGAGTTGGAGTGTTGCTAGGTAACCATAGAGTTGGAGTGTTGCTAGGTAACCATAGAGTTGGGGGTGTTAGCTAATGCTAGCTTAGCTGAGCGTGAGACGTTGAGCAGATCAAGTCCGTCATCTGCCTACATCTCCCAGAATGCTGTGCGGTTCTGGCTCAGAGCTCAGTGAATATTCCATATATCGATGTATTATCTGTTGATATTGATCACGTGTAGTTATTGATTGATTCTTCTGCATCCTTCAACCAATTCAGATTATTTAACCCTGAAACTTTCAGCTGCTTCTCGAGAATTATTCTGATTGAATTATGAATTTCTCTGATACCTTTTGAAATAACTGACTCGAATTGAAATGCATTCAAATTCTTCAGAATTTCACAAAATTGAACAAAACTTTTAACGTTTCAATACTTGTTCCTACATTTTGCAAACAAAAGCCATTTTTCTCATTGTTAATATTGACATAACATTTTCTTTTGAATGTTACGGAGTTTTAGTTTAGTTTGATTGACCCTACCAGTACATTTAGTTTTGCATCATTAATTTCTTTTGTTTATTAAATTTTCCAATAAAGAATATTATTTATTCTAAGACTGAAATTCAAGTTTGATTTTCTGAAAAACTCATTAAAAAAAATTAACTTTTACTTTTTGAAACAAATTTTCTTTGTAATTTTTTCCTAAATATGATCTGAAATAAAATGAGCTAAGTTTTTATCATCATCATCATCATCATCATCTTCAGCCCCAGATAGAAATATGATCAACAAAAATTGACCTTTTAATCAGAATTTAACATTGAACTCCAGAAGAATGTCTAATTTTTTTCAGACGTCTTAATTTGAAGGACATACGGTCCTGCCGGATGAAAGGCTTTTATTCTGAAAATAAACTTGTCTGTTTCCTTTCTTTTGACGTCATATTTTGAAGTGGGGCACGCGGCCTTGGTTTGCATGTTTTTCTTTTGACGTGTTTCCTGTCTTCAGGAGGAGCAGGACTCGTTCCTGCAGAAGGCCGACAGCTTGTACTCCCTGATGCTCGCCGTGAACGACAAGGTGAGAGGGCGGGGCTTCAGGTTCTGGTTCTGTCCTGATGCACTTCAGGTCCCATTAATAAAACCATAGTGATGATCACATGGTGACCTCTGACCTGCTCCTTTCCCAGGCGTTCTGCGGTGACGGTGAGAACTCGGCGCTGCGAGTCGCTGAGCTGGAGGAGGAAGTCCAGACACTAAAGAAGGTCAACAAAGATCTGTTTGAGTTTTCATCTCAGCTGCTCACCAAGCCCACATGAGCACTTCCTGCTTCCTGTCCTACAAAATAAAACCCGTGTTTTGTATCAGCTTCCTGTGTCTTTCCTTCAGACCAACTTCCCTTTTTGCTCTTTTTATCTGATGATATTCAGGCTGAGAGGAAATGAAGTTTCTACTACAAGTTTGATGAGATGATTTTGGTTTGTGTCTTTCTTCGAGGGCGTCAGTCAGGACAGCGGGTTGAGGGGGAAAGGTCACCGGGTCGGCACGCCCATTTTCTCTAAACAGCTTGTGTGTGTGTTGATCTAAACAGTTTGACCTCTAATAACTCGGCTTCTGTTACTTGTTCAGTTTATTTGACAAACGGCTTTGAGTCACATTTAGTTACTTGCTGAACGAAATACTAAACTTTTTGTCTATAATGTATTTTAATTTATCTGAACAATTGTTTTGCATTAACATCAAATCAGATATTGATTTTGCAGATGGATACATGCTAGTATCATACATGGTTAATGTAGCATGTTTTAGTGAAACAGGAAGAGACACTCACCACTGATGATGATGAAGGTGATGAAGGTCAACAGTTTCTGGAGACATCCGATGGGATTAAGGGGCGGAGCTTCACCTTGCAGCAGGTTGACCACCTGAAGGTCAGCGGGGTCATTATGGGATGCTTATGGTCAGTCCAACATGCTGACCTCAGCAGTTCATCTGCAGGTCATGAAATTACAACATCATGTAAATCATATTTCAATCAGTCATTTCCTTCAAAAAGTGAAACTTACATAACATTAATGTTGGTATTTATAACACTAATGACAACACCCAAATTCAGAATCCCAGAAAGTTCAGAGTATCACTTCAGACCAAAACAAAAAGATTTTTAGAAATGTTGGCCAATAGGAAGAAGTTCTGACCCGAAGCTCTCAGGGCTGCGTTCTTCCTTCTGCCTGGTTCACTACAGCCTGGCGGGGCGCGGCGTCCGTCGGCCTGGCGGGGCGCGGCGTCCGTCGGCCTGGCGGGGCGCGGCGTCCGTCGGCCTGGCGGGGCGCGGCGTCCGTCGGCCTGGCGGGGCGCGGCGTCCGTCGGCCTGGCGGGGCGCGGCGTCCGTCGGCCTGGCGGGGCGCGGCGTCCGTCGGTCTGGCGGGGCGCGGCGTCCGTCGGCCTGGCGGGGCGCGGCGTCCGTCGGCCTGGCGGGGCGCGGCGTCCGTCGGCCTGGCGGGGCGCGGCGTCCGTCGGCCTGGCGGGGCGCGGCGTCCGTCGGCCTGGCGGGGCGCGGCCCAGGTTCCTCTGATTGGGCCCTTCAGCTCTGATGAAATGCCGTCCGGTGCGTCGCTTATTTGGACCTTAAACAGGTTCTGGGCTCTTCTGTTCAGGAGCCACAGAGTGATCATTGATCAGTGATCAGTTCCTGATCAGCCGCTGGTCTCGGACGGGTCATGTGACCAGCTGCTGTAATCTGAATATGAAACTGCAAGACATTTCGATCAGCAGTGCAGCTCCAACGTGCAGCGGTAAGCCGTGTGCTCCTGACTGAAGCGGTGACCCTCCTGTGAGCCTCCACAGGAAGTGAGGCGATCTCTGCTTCCTGTCTCTGACCCTGCAGCTCGGAGATGAAACGAATCATTTTAATCCTCTTTTTAATATTAGTAATGTGTCGCCTTGGTTTATTTATAGATCACATCTGGAGGCTTGAACATCTGGCAGCGAACAGAAACATCCAGAACGACGGGATCCGATTTCTGAAGAGGAGCCGGTTCAGACGAATCGATTCACTGAGATGAACCGATTCATATCAGGTGCTGCTCATGAAATTAGAATATTATGAAAAAGTTGATTTCACTGGTAAAATGTGAATTATATTCATGACACACAGACTGATTTATTTAAACAGTTTCTTCTTTTGGTGTTTCATGACTGACAACAAATGAATCTCAGAAAATTTGAATATTGTAGAAAGATTTATTATTGAAGAGTCCTGATGCTCCGCACTAATCAGATTATTAATCCAGTCTTAAATTGTCTCAGTTCAGATCTGCAGGTCACATGAAGATGACCTTTGCTTAAGAAGCTGGCTCTTCAGAGTTCAGAGGTCATCGAGGTGGAAACAAATGGACATCGCTGATCAATGATCACTGATTGATCAGTGATCAGTTAGGATCAGAACAGGAAGGATCCAATGTTTCTGTCTCCAGGTTGGCAGGCGGTTCAGGTCCAGTTGGGTTTCTGTCCTAATGGCGGTTCTGTTGCATATTCTCCGAATTGAGGTGGAACCAGAACCAGAACCAGAACTGGGTCAGAACCTGTAACCAGGTGATCAGTGAGTCTCTCTCCTGGAGACTTCTTCTTGGGAGTCTTCTTCTTCCTCTTCCTCTTCCTCTTCCTTTTCCTCCTCCTCCTCTTCCTCTTCCTTTTCCTCCTCCTCCTCTTCCTCCTCCTCCTCCTCCTCCTCTTCCTCCTCCTCCTCTTCCTCCTCTTCTTCCTCCTCCTCCTCTTCTCACCCCCCCCCCCCCCCAGTCAGTTTCTGTTTTCCGCTGGAGCGGCAGCAGGAGCGGCGGGAGCGGCAGAGCGATGCTCACGGCGCGGCAGAATGTCTCTCACCTCTTCGTTATCCTGGTTCTGGACTTTCCGAACTCTCGGAACCTTCCTGGTCTTGCAGCTTCTCCTGGGTCCGGGGTGCCACCTCCACCCGCAGCCCTGCCACCTTCTGGCGCAGATCGGACACGCAGTGCGCGTCGGTGCGCTCCTGCCGGCGCAACGGGAGGCTCGTCTCCAGGTCCAGGCGGCGCTGAGCCGCACGGCGGCCGCTCTGAGCCGGGACCGGAACCGGGACCAGGATCCGGACCCCGAGCGGGTGAACTTCCTGCCCTACAACCTGAGCGTGGAGCTGGTGTCCCGGCAGCTGGCCGCCGCGGACCCGGAGTCCATCATCCGGTGCGCGTGCCAGCGCGTGCTGGAGCGCGGAGTTTCCGCCGCGCTCGCGTTCCCGCAGAGCCGCGAGGAGCTTCTGCAGGTGGATTTGCTGGCCGCCGCGCTGCGCGTGCCCGTCGTCAGCCTCATCGAGCACGCGGAGCCGCTGCGCACGCAGGTAAGCCGCGCATGGTTACCTGGGCGCGTGCACGCTGACTTGTTCCGTCCGTCTTGCAGTCGAGGTTCGGCTCTTCCGCTGTGACCTTGACCTGGTTCCGTCTGAGGGACGCGGGCTGCCGCGCGCACGCGCGCTGTCTGTTGATTAAAGATTCTGAACCGAACCGAACTTTGAACCGAACTCCGCCTGAAAGAGTTTGAACACGTTCAGGGGCGGAGCGTCAGGGGGGCGGCGGGCCCCAGGAGCCCGGATGGAGGGCAGAACAGAACTTCAGGGTCCAAAGCAGTCCAGAACCAGAACCAGTCCAGGCAGACCCCTCTCCTTTCAGAACAGTATCTTA
>NW_026562377.1:145000-187500 GCF_027474105.1 Poeciliopsis prolifica
AGAGATGAAATCAGTCATTCCCATATATTCATACTTTGACACGTTGCTATGGATAATGGATTAAAAGACATTTTCAAATATATTCAAAATTATTTTATAAATTTCTTTCTATTTCACCTTTGACGCTACGCAAAACATGTTTTATAATTTGTGATGGATTCAGAACTTTAAGTGACTAAACTGAACAGTTTCAAAAACATTTCAACTTTTTGACATCAGCAGAAGAAAATGAGACAAAAATAAAACCCTGGAACCAAAGACCAGGAGACGAACATCTGACAGAACACACACTTCATGTTCCACTGGGGACAGAACACACACTTCATGTTCCACTGGGGACAGAACACACACTTCATGTTCCACTGGGGACAGAACACACACTTCATGTTCCACTGGGGACAGAACACACACTTCATGTTCCACTGGGGACAGAACACACACTTCATGTTCCACTGGGGACAGAACACACACTTCATGTTCCACTGGGGACAGAACACACACTTCATGTTCCACTGGGGACAGAACACACACTTCATGTTCCACTGGGGACAGAACACACACTTCATGTTCCACTGGGGACAGAACACACACTTCATGTTCCACTGGGGACAGAACACACACTGTCTGTCCCTGGAAAAGGAGGAGGAAGAAGAAAGTCCAACAAACACAGCCTGAGAAACATCTTATTTGTGGTTCAGGTTTAGAATCAAGAAAAACTTCAAAACTTTCAAGTAATTTTATAACTTTGCTTCACCAAGTTTCTCATGGGAAAATGTTCTGGAGCGACCCGGTCAGTCTAGGTTCTGTTAGAGCAAAAATACTACTGGGATGGTGAGGAGACCCTCTGACCTCAGATTACTTCATCAGAAGTGGAACCGGACCGCTCTGCCTTTGGAGAACACCATCTGTTCTCCATCCCGATTGGCTCACAGCTTCAGCTGGATAGAGGGAGGTGATTGGTTCTTCAGGTTGATGATGTTTCCTCATCATCTCTATCTGTACGGAGCTACAATGATGCCTTCAGTCACTCAGAACTGTTAGCTGAATATTTGTTTCTAAGAACAAACTTTCTGTTGATTCAACATCGATTGGAACAAAAAAGGATGAATACCTTTGTATTATCTATATCTATAGGTCCAACATCTGTAGATCCAACATCTGTAGATCCAACATCTGTAGGTCCAACATCTATAGGTCCAACATCTATAGGTCCAACATCTGTAAGTCCAACATCTATAGGTCCAACATCTATAGGTCCAACATCTATAGGTCCAACATCTATAGGTCCAACATCTGTAAGTCCAACATCTATAGGTCCAACATCTGTAGGTCCAACATCTATAGGTCCAACATCTGTAGGTCCAACATCTGTAGGTCCAACATCTGTAGGTCCAACATCTGTAGGTCCAACATCTGTAGGTCCAACATCTGTAAGTCCAACATCTATAGGTCCAACATCTGTAGGTCCAACATCTGTAGGTCCAACATCTATAGGTCCAACATCTATAGGTCCAACATCTGTAGTCCAACATCTGTAGGTCCAACATCTATAGGTCCAACATCTGTAGGTCCAACATCTGTAGGTCCAACATCTGTAAGTCCAACATCTATAGTACAACATCTGTAGGTCCAACATCTGTAGGTCCAACATCTATAGGTCCAACATCTGTAGGTCCAACATCTGTAGGTCCAACATCTGTAAGTCCAACATCTATAGTCCAACATCTGTAGGTCCAACATCTGTAGGTCCAACATCTATAGGTCCAACATCTATAGGTCCAACATCTGTAGGTCCAACATCTATAGGTCCAACATCTGTAGGTCCAACATCTATAGGTCCAACATCTGTAAGTCCAACATCTATAGGTCCAACATCTGTAGGTCCAACATCTGTAGGTCCAACATCTGTAGGTCCAACATCTATAGGTCCAACATCTGTAGGTCCAACATCTGTAGGTCCAACATCTATAGGTCCAACATCTATAGGTCCAACATCTGTAGATCCAACATCTGTAGATCCAACATCTATAGGTCCAACATCTGTAAGTCCAACATCTATAGGTCCAACATCTGTAGGTCCAACATCTGTAGGTCCAACATCTATAGGTCCAACATCTATAGGTCCAACATCTGTAGGTCCAACATCTGTAGGTCCAACATCTATAGGTCCAACATCTGTAGGTCCAACATCTGTAGGTCCAACATCTATAGGTCCAACATCTATAGGTCCAACATCTGTAGATCCAACATCTGTAGATCCAACATCTGTAGGTCCAACATCTATAGGTCCAACATCTATAGGTCCAACATCTGTAGGTCCAACATCTGTAGGTCCAACATCTATAGGTCCAACATCTATAGGTCCAACATCTGTAAGTCCAACATCTATAGGTCCAACATCTGTAGGTCCAACATCTATAGGTCCAACATCTGTAGGTCCAACATCTGTAGGTCCAACATCTATAGGTCCAACATCTGTAGGTCAAACATTTCTATAGGTCCAACATCTGTAGGTCCAACATCTTTAGGTCCAACATCTGTAGGTCCAACATCTGTAGATCCAACATCTGTAGGTCCAACATCTATAGGTCCAACATCTGTAGCTCCAACATCTGTAAGTCCAACATCTATAGGTCCAACATCTGTAGATCCAACATCTGTAGGTCCAACATCTGTAGGTCCAACATCTGTAGATCCAACATCTGTAGGTCCAACATCTATAGGTCCAACATCTGTAGGTCTAACATCTGTAGGTCCAACATCTGTAAGTCCAACATCTATAGGTCCAACATCTGTAAGTCCAACATCTATAGGTCCAACATCTATAGGTCCAACATCTGTAGGTCCAACATCTTTAGGTCCAACATCTATAGGTCCAACATCTGTAGGTCCAACATTTCTATAGGTCCAACATTTGTAGGTCCAACATCTTTAGGTCCAACATCTGTAGGTCCAACATCTGTAGATCCAACATCTGTATGTCCAACATCTATAGGTCTAACATCTGTAGGTCCAACATCTGTAAGTCCAACATCTATAGGTCCAACATCTGTAAGTCCAACATCTATAGGTCCAACATCTATAGGTCCAACATCTGTAGGTCCAACATATATAGGTCCAACATCTGTAGGTCCAACATTTCTATAGTCCAACATCTATAGGTCCAACATCTGTAGGTCCAACATCTGTAGGTCCAACATCTGTAGATCCAACATCTGTAGGTCCAACATCTATAGGTCTAACATCTGTAGGTCCAACATCTGTAAGTCCAACATCTATAGGTCCAACATCTGTAGATCCAACATCTGTAGGTCCAACATCTGTAGGTCCAACATCTATAGGTCCAACATCTGTAGGTCCAACATCTGTAGGTCCAACATCTGTAGGTCCAACATCTGTAAGTCCAACATCTATAGGTCCAACATCTGTAAGTCCAACATCTATAGGTCCACATCTATAGGTCCAACATCTGTAGGTCCAACATCTTTAGTCCAACATCTGTAGGTCCAACATCTATAGGTGCAACATCTGTAGGTCCAACATTTCTATAGGTCCAACATCTGTAGGTCCAACATCTATAGGTCCAACATCTGTAGGTCCAACATCTTTAGTCCAACATCTGTAGGTCCAACATCTATAGGTCCAACATCTGTAGGTCCAACATTTCTATAGGTCCAACATCTGTAGGTCCAACATCTATAGGTCCAACATCTGTAGGTCCAACATCTGTAGGTCCAACATCTGTAGATCCAACATCTATAGGTCCAACATCTGTAGATCCAACATCTGTAGGTCCAACATCTGTAGATCCAACATCTGTAGGTCCAACATCTATAGGTCTACACATCTGTAGGTCCAACTGTAAGTCCAAATCTATAGGTCCAACATCTGTAGATCCAACATCTGTAGGTCCAACATCTGTAGATCCAACATCTGTAAGTCCAACATCTATAGGTCCAACATCTGTAAGTCCAACATCTATAGGTCCAACATCTATAGGTCCAACATCTGTAGGTCCAACATCTTTAGGTCCAACATCTGTAGGTCCAACATCTATAGGTCCAACATCTGTAGGTCCAACATTTCTATAGGTCCAACATCTGTAGGTCCAACATCTTTAGGTCCAACATCTGTAGGTCCAACATCTGTAGATCCAACATCTGTAGGTCCAACATCTATAGGTCTAACATCTGTAGGTCCAACATCTGTAAGTCCAACATCTGTAGGTCCAACATCTGTAGATCCAACATCTGTAGGTCCAACATCTATAGGTTCAACATCTGTGTAGGTAGAACATCTTTAGGTCCAACATCTGTAGGTCCAACATCTGTAGGTCCAACATCTGTAAGTCCAACATCTATAGGTCCAACATCTGTAAGTCCAACATCTATAGGTCCAACATCTATAGGTCCAACATCTGTAGGTCCAACATCTTTAGTCCAACATCTGTAGGTCCAACATCTATAGGTGCAACATCTGTAGGTCCAACATTTCTATAGGTCCAACATCTGTAGGTCCAACATCTATAGGTCCAACATCTGTAGGTCCAACATCTGTAGGCCCAACATCTGTAGATCCAACATCTATAGGTCCAACATCTGTAGATCCAACATCTGTAGGTCCAACATCTGTAGATCCAACATCTGTAAGTCCAACATCTATAGGTCCAACATCTGTAAGTCCAACATCTATAGGTCCAACATCTGTAGGTCCAACATCTATAGGTCCAACATCTGTAGGTCCAACATCTATAGGTCCAACATCTGTAGGTCCAACATTTCTATAGGTCCAACATCTGTAGGTCCAACATCTTTAGGTCCAACATCTGTAGGTCCAACATCTGTAGATCCAACATCTGTAGGTCCAACATCTATAGGTCTAACATCTGTAGGTCCAACATCTGTAAGTCCAACATCTATAGGTCCAACATCTGTAGGTCCAACATCTGTAGGTCCAACATCTGTAGATCCAACATATGTAGGTCCAACATCTTTAGGTCCAACATCTTTAGGTCCAACATCTGTAGGTCCAACATCTATAGGTCCAACATCTGTAGGTCCAACATCTTTAGGTCCAAACATCTGTAGGTCCAACATCTGTAGATCCAACATCTGTAGGTCCAACATCTATAGGTCTAACATCTGTAGGTCCAACATCTGTAAGTCCAACATCTATAGGTCCAACATCTGTAGATCCAACATCTGTAGGTCCAACATCTGTAGGTCCAACATCTATAGGTCCAACATCTGTAGGTCCAACATCTGTAGGTCCAACATCTGTAAGTCCAACATCTATAGTCCAACATCTGTAAGTCCAACATCTATAGGTCCAACATCTATAGGTCCAACATCTGTAGGTCCAACATCTTTAGTCCAACATCTGTAGGTCCAACATCTATAGGTCCAACATCTGTAGGTCCAACATTTCTATAGGTCCAACATCTGTAGTCCAACATCTATAGGTCCAACATCTGTAGGTCACATCTGTAGGTCCAACATCTGTAGATCCAACATCTATAGGTCCAACATCTGTAGATCCAACCTCTGTAGGTCCAACATCTGTAGATCCAACATCTGTAGGTCCAACATCTATAGGTCTAACATCTGTAGGTCCAACATCTGTAAGTCCAACATCTATAGGTCCAACATCTGTAGATCCAACATCTGTAGGTCCAACATCTGTAAGTCCAACATCTATAGGTCCAACATCTGTAAGTCCAACATCTATAGGTCCAACATCTGTAGGTCCAACATCTTTAGGTCCAACATCTGTAGGTCCAACATCTATAGGTCCAACATCTGTAGGTCCAACATCTTTAGGTCCAACATCTGTAGGTCCAACATCTGTAGATCCAACATCTGTAGGTCCAACATCTATAGGTCTAACATCTGTAGGTCCAACATCTGTAAGTCCAACATCTATAGGTCCAACATCTGTAGGTCCAACATCTGTAGGTCCAACATCTGTAGATCCAACATCTGTAGGTCCAACATCTATAGGTCCAACATCTTTAGGTCCAACATCTGTAGGTCCAACATCTATAGGTCCAACATCTGTAGGTCCAACATTTCTATAGGTCCAACATCTGTAGGTCCAACATCTTTAGGTCCAACATCTGTAGGTCCAACACCTGTAGATCCAACATCTGTAGGTCCAACATCTATAGGTCCAACATCTGTAGGTCCAACACCTGTAGATCCAACATCTGTAGGTCCAACATCTATAGGTCTAACATCTGTAGGTCCAACATCTGTAGGTCCAACATCTGTAGGTCCAACATCTATAGGTCCAACATCTGTAGGTCCAACATCTGTAGGTCCAACATCTGTAAGTCCAACATCTATAGGTCCAACATCTGTAAGTCCAACATCTATAGGTCCAACATCTATAGGTCCAACATCTGTAGGTCCAACATCTTTAGGTCCAACATCTGTAGGTCCAACATCTATAGGTCCAACATCTGTTGGTCCAACATTTCTATAGGTCCAACATCTGTAGGTCCAACATCTATAGGTCCAACATCTGTAGGTCCAACATCTGTAGGTCCAACATCTGTAGATCCAACATCTATCAGTCCAACATCTGTAGATCCAACATCTGTAGGTCCAACATCTGTAGATCCAACATCTGTAGGTCCAACATCTATAGGTCTAACATCTGTAGGTCCAACATCTGTAAGTCCAACATCTGTAGGTCCAACATCTGTAGATCCAACATCTGTAGGTCCAACATCTATAGGTCCAACATCTGTAGGTCCAACATCTGTAGGTCCAACATCTGTAAGTCCAACATCTGTAGGTCCAACATCTGTAAGTCCAACATCTATAGGTCCAACATCTATAGGTCCAACATCTGTAGGTCCAACATCTTTAGGTCCAACATCTATAGGTCCAACATCTGTAGGTCCAACATTTCTATAGGTCCAACATCTGTAGGTCCAACATCTTTAGGTCCAACATCTGTAGGTCCAACATCTGTAGGTCCAACATCTATAGGTCCAACATCTGTAGGTCCAACATATGTAGGTCCAACATCTGTAGGTCCAACATCTATAGGTCCAACATCTGTAGGTCCAACATCTGTAGGTCCAACATCTTTAGGTCCAACATATGTAGGTCCAACATCTGTAGGTCCAACATCTTTAGGTCCAACATCTGTAGGTCCAACATCTATATGTCTGTAGTCTCAGTTTCCTGGAGGATTTCCAAACGGGTCTGGTGTTTTAATGGTTCTGAAGTGTTTGGGTTGAATGTGGGTCAGACTGTGAACGGTTCTGGTATTAGTCAGACAAAACACTGAGTTACATCTGGGATGGAATCCTGGACCAATCGGGTTGGTTTTTAGTCAAAGTCCAAAAGACACAGACAGGAAGTGACATCACAAAGACAGTGTGATCAGCTTCTGTGAACGCTGAGTTTATTCAGGTCAAAGAAAAAATGTGTGAAAGAAGAAGAGGAGGAACATTTTGACATTCATCTGTCAGAACGTGATGGAAGATCTGTCCTATGTCACCAGCTAATAGTTCTGTGTGATGTTTCTTATGTCACATAATGGGTCAGAACCGGTCCTGGTGGAGTTCAGGTCGGGCTTTGGTAAGAATGTGCAGCTATTGATTCTAGGTTCTGTCAGGTTGTGTCGGAACCATGAGCCTTTAAAGGTTCTTGTGATCAGAACCGGGTTCCGTCAGAACCGGGTTCCGTCAGAACCGGGTACCGTCAGGACAGGGTTCTGTCAGAACCTACTACTACTCGGCTGGATCCATGAAACAGAACCAAACCAAACAGTGTCCTGTAAGAGCCTTCATTCATTCTAAGCCAAAGTTCTGTGCTGTTCTTCTGGGTTTGGTTCTGGTGCTCTGGGTCAGACATCAGGAACTTTCTGGTCAACATATGATAATATGATTCCTCATATTATCATGAAGGCTAATGAAGGCCGTGGAGATCAAGGCTCTGCCATCGTCTGCGGTTCTATTGGGATCACAGACCACATGTCAGCCTTTCTTGAAATACTGCAGAACCAAAAGTATCCCAGAGTTCTGATCCGGATGGAGTATGATTCTGGTGTATTCAGGTGAACGTCTGTACTTTGTTTCTGCTGACAGAAAATCTATTTCACAGCAGGTAGAAAGTTTGTGTATGTTTATAACTTTCATGCCACATTCATTTTTGTACATCCCAACTTGTGCATAAAATATGACAGCACACATTTTCTACATCCTGATCTCTACCTCAACGCCTCGCCTCCAGACTCTTCAGTCATCACTGAGTTCAACAGTCTGGGCCACTTGGAGGAAAAGAGTTCCTCCGAGTTCTGCTGAAGTTTCACCAGAACATTGCTTGGTCCAGTCTTTTGGTGTCAGAGCTGACACCTGGCTGCTGGTCATTCCTTCATCAGCCCCATTCTCAACTCAGCTCCGTGTCAATCACAATGTTTGGGGTCAGGAAAGGTCAGATCCTAGATCCGTGCTGAGGTTCCTCCTTCTCCAGAGCTCCTGGCTGCAAAATCTGCAAACTCACTTGGTTGGTGAAGAACTTGTTAGGAAACTTGTTAGTACTGCTGGTTCTGGTTGTTGCAGACGACTCACCTGCAGCTTAGGTGTGGAGTCAGCAGGAACCAGGTGACTCAATGACATCACAAGGTGCTGCCATCTTTATTAGTTGGTGGAACTTTGAATGGTTTTGGTTCCACTGTGTTCTCAGATTAATCTGCCCAGTTTGGGTCTCAGTGTCAGTCCAGATCTCAACAGAACATCTGAATCAATTTGGTGAATATAAACATTTTACTGACCCGTTTCCAGATCCAATGAGGTCCGTCAAGTTCTAACTTTGTTCTCCTGCTGCTTCTGGTCTCCACAGAACCGGTTCCACCTGCAGATGGTGACAGGGGTTCCAGAATCTGTCCTGTCTGATCTGCTGCTGGCGGTTCTGCGGCGGTCCGGTTGGAGGGAGGGGACGGTGGTTCTGTGCCGAGGCTGGGAGGAGGCGGGTGGCCTCCTGCGCTTCCTGGACTCACAGACCTCTGGTCCGTGGGACAGATCGGGTGCGGTCACCTGGCACCTGCAGGCGCTGCTGAACCTGACCCAGTCGGCCCATGACGACACTCAGATCCACGACTTCCTGTCCCGACATTTCAGACGGAACCGGCCCCCACCTGCGGCGGTGCTGCTGTTCGGAGCAGACCCCGAGTGCGTGGCGGCGGTGCTGCGTAGCGCCCAGGACCTCGGGCTGACTCTTCCTCTGGTCCACTGGGTTCTGGGCCAGCCACTCAGTCCCGACGTGCTGCACACCTTGGGCCTGCCGCTCGGCCTGCTGGCCTACGGAGAGGTGGACCGGAAGCCGCTCGACTTCTACATCAGAGACGCCCTGCAGCTGATCACCAGAGCCATCGCCGCCGCAACTGTGGTGAGACCAGACCTGGCTCTGGTCCAGAACACGGTGAGCTGCCATGACGCATCAGAGGCACCAACAGCAGGGCGGTACCTGTCCAGGTGAGACACCGTCCGTCAAGGGTCAGAGGTCAGGGTTAGTGCAGATGGACCCGGCTGGGTTTCCTAACAGGTCCGGTTTCTCTGTAAATGCATCATCCAAACTTTTTTATTTGTTCATCTATCAATTAATTTTTTTATGTTTTCATTAAAAAAATAAAAAATTTCACAAAAAAATGTTTTTTTATCCCATAAAATGTAAACAAGGATTTTTACTCATAAAAAATGTAATCGTTTATAGAAAGTGCCAGTGCAGAACATCTGCAGAACGTTTGCTTTTTTTAATTTTTTATTATTGTTTCACAATAATCTAAAAAGCTGGAATCAGTAAATTAGTTGCTAAATTTGAAAGGATCCAGGACTAGTGGAACATTTTGGCCCAGATATATTGTAATTTTCCTATTACCCTAAAAAAATTGCTGTTTCTGATTACTTAAAAAACTTATTTCTTTCTTTATCTTTTTTGGCGTACATATTTGGTTATACTTTTCACCCATGGGTTGAAAAGTAGCATTTCCAGCCCGTTCTGTGCTGGAGTCTCCAGTTTCAGCCCAGTGGTTGTTCATCATTTTGAGTTTGACTGATGTCATTGTAGATAATAATAATATTATCGATAATAATTATAGATAATGCCACACTGTCTCACTATCGGTTATGATAAAAATAAATAGATAAATAAATAAATAAAAATTGAGGCGGATATGGATAATTTTCCACATGTGAGAGAGGAGCACAACCCTAATCTGGACCTGGACATTTCTTCACAAACTTTGAGCCACCTAGCTTAACAGGTGATCATTACCTCAGCGAGCTAACAATAAATGCCACGCTGAGAGCTGGACACTCTTTGAGATGCTAACAGGAGCTATGCTGCCAGGTACTGAAGTCACCGACCCGACCGGACCCATCGAAGTCCCGGTCGGTGGTACCACAACACCGAACCCTACACAGCACAGCTGATGCCGAACCGGACACAGAGCGAAAGACACTGGGAGAAAAAGACAAGCAGCGCCAACGGAGCTGTCACTGCTGGAAATGCTAACGGAACAATTGCTACAGGAAATGCTAACGGAGCTATTATTACTGGAAATGCTAACAGAGCTATTACCACCGGGTATGCTAACGGAGCTATTATTACTGGAAATGCTAATGGAGCTATTATTACTGAAAATTCTAATGGCGCTATTATTATTGGAAATGCTAACAGAGCTATTATTACTGGAAATGCTAACGGAGCTATTATTACTGGAAATGCTAACAGAGCTATTATTACTGGAAATGCTAACGGAGCTATTATTACTGGAAATGCTAACGGCGCTATTATTACTGGAAATGCTAACGGCGCTATTATTACTGGAAATGCTAACGGAGCTATTATTACTGGAAATGCTAACGGCGCTATTATTACTGGAAATGCTAACGGAGCTATTATTACTGGAAATGCTAACGGAGCTATTATTACTGGAAATGCTAACGGAAGTATTACCACCGGGTATGCTAACTGAGCTATCATTACTGAAAATTCTAATGGAGCTATTATTATTGGAAATGCTAACGGAGCTATTACCACCGGGTGATGCTAACGGAGCTATTATTACTGGAAATGCTAACGGAGCTATTATTACTGGAAATGCTAACGGAGCTATTATTACTGGAAATGCTAACGGAGCTATTATTACTGGAAATGCTAACGGAGCTATTATTGGAAATGCTAACGGAGCTATTATTGGAAATGCTAACGGAGCTAGTACCACCGGGTATGCTAACAGAGCTATTATTACTGGAAATGCTAAGGGAACTATTACCACCGGGTATGCTAATAGAGCTATTATTATTGGAAATGCTAACAGAGCTATTATTATTGGAAATGCTGATGGAGCTATTATTACTGGAAATGCTAACGGAGCTATTATTATTGGAAATGCTGACGGAGCTATTATTACTGGAAATGCTAACGGAGCTATTATTACTGGAAATGCTAACGGAGCTATTATTGGAAATGCTAACGAAGCTATTATTGGAAATGCTAACGGAGCTATTATTGGAAATGCTAACGGAGCTATTATTACTGGAAATGCTAACAGAGCTATTATTACTGGAAATGCTAACGGAACTATTACCACCGGGTATGCTAACAGAGCTATTATTATTGGAAATGCTAACGGAGCTATTATTACTGGAAATGCTAACGGAGCTATTATTACTGGAAATGCTAACGGAGCTATTATTGGAAATGCTAACGAAGCTATTATTGGAAATGCTAACGAAGCTATTATTGGAAATGCTAACGGAGCTAATATTACTGGAAATGCTAACAGAGCTATTATTATTGGAAATGCTAACGGAGCTAATACCACCGGTACTCAATGTGAAACCACAACCAGTAACAGCCGTTGCCGAACCGGACTCAGAGCTCCAGAACCAGGTACCGGACCGGCAGGGACCGGAAGTGAGTATCATTCATTGTTTCATTATGAAGCTGAAGGCAGCTCTTCCTCTCCTCTGTTGCTCCTCCTCCTCATCATCACCTGTTATTTCTGGTTCTGATCGGTTTCAAGGCTCCGGTCCAAATTAAAAAGCCTGAATAATGTTATTCACCACTGAAGGAGCCAGTCATTTACCCAGAATGCATTGCAGCGTGAACAACATGGCGACATTCCTGTGAAAACATTTTATTCAAATTTATAAAAACTAAATAACCCGCAGTGTTATTACTGTGTTGGTTTTCCATCTAAAATAAATATCTTTATAACTAGTTATGGATCCCTTTCATGTCAGGCTTCATGAACCAAATGAAAAATAAGACTTAAGACACAGATGCTCTGTTGGTGCTCCACAGATTACTGCTAGGCTAACATCGTTTGCTTAGCATAGGATGGACTGTTAGCTTTAAAAGCTAACAGGAAATACTTGGGCTGTTGATGGATTTGTTCCATCAACAAAAGCTAATCATTTTTATTTCTTGGGCCTCAGATCCTTAATGACCGTTGATGCCGACAAAATGTCAGGAAGTAGAGTTCAGAGTGTTCTGCAGAGTGTGTTACCCCGAGGGGTCCAGCAGCATTAATAATATAATTAATAACAGGTCCTGATATGCTGACAAACTGCTTTAATCTGCTTTTTAAAGGAAGCGGTGGTGGCTAGTCTTTCCTTGCTGCTGGTCTGAGTTTGCAGGATTTCTCAGCTGTTTTTCTCCTGCAGGTTCCTGGCCAACACCTCCTTCTCTGGACTAACGGGTCTGGTTGGCGTTGACCAGAACCGCTCTCTGGTTCTGACCTCGCATAGGTTCCACATCTGGAGCCTGCGGCGGGACGCGCTGGGCCAGCCGGCCTGGGTGACAGTGGGCAGCTGGGAGGATGGCCAGTTACAGGTGGAGGACCAGGAGGTGTGGAAGGAGCCCAAACCCCGGCGCCGGGCCGAGGGGTCGGGTGGACGGAGCGGGGGCCGCTGGAGGCCCGGGACGCCTGTGGCGGGGACGCGAGTCCGGGTGGTGACCCTGGTGGAGCATCCCTTTGTGTTCACGCGGGACGTGGACGATGACAGCAGCTGCCCCGCCGGCCAGTTCTGCCTGGACGCCGGCACCAACAGCTCAGAGACTCTGGAGCGCTACTTCCGAGAGATGGCGGCCGGGAACGGGAGCTCGCTGCCTCTGGAGTACAGGAAGTGTTGCTATGGTTACTGCATCGACCTGCTGGAGAAGCTGGCTGAGGACCTGGGCTTCCACTTCGACCTCTACATCGTCGGAGACGGAAAGTATGGAGCGAGGAAGGGCGGGCGCTGGACGGGGCTGGTGGGCGACCTGCTGAGCGGCCTGGCCGACATGGCCGTCACCTCCTTCAGCATCAACTCCGCCCGCAGCCGTGTCATCGACTTCACCTCGCCCTTCTTCTCCACAAGCCTGGGCATCCTGGTGCGGAGCAAGGACACAGCGGCCCCTATAGGAGCCTTCATGTGGCCCCTGCACTGGTCCATGTGGGTGGGCATCTTCCTGGCGCTCCACATCACCGCGCTCTTCCTCACCCTGTACGAGTGGAAGAGTCCGTTTGGGATGACGCCTCACGGTCGCAACAGGGTCAGGGTGTTCTCCTACTCCTCGGCTCTGAATCTGTGCTACGCCATCCTGTTTGGGCGAACGGTGTCGTCCAAAACACCAAAGTGCTGGACCGGCCGCTTCCTGATGAACCTGTGGGCCATCTTCTGCCTACTGGTGCTGTCCAGCTACACCGCCAACCTGGCGGCCGTCATGGTGGGAGAGAAGACCTTTGAGGAGGTCTCTGGGATCCACGATGCCAAGGTGAGAGAGCAGCTTCATGCTGCAGTGGGTCTGGACCAGAGGAAAGCTGCAGGGCAGAATCAGAACCAGCAGAAGAGGCTGGACTGGGCTGATTACCAGTCAGTGTTTGATCAGGAAGCTGATGTGATCATTTCAATCAGATCTTCAGACTTATCTGTTCAGTGGAACAACAGCAGATTCAGTTTGCTCTGTGGATCATCTGCTCTGCTCTACTGACTTTTTAATTCAGCAGCTGACTGAAGCATGAAACACACTGCTGGGTGTTTGTGCAGCCGGCGCTGCTGGGAGCTCACAGGGCTTTAATTGGACGTCCGTCTGTGTGAGATGAGCTTTTATCTTTTAATGTACAGAGGCTGAAGCTTTTCTGTCTCCTCAACCTTCCCACAGCAGCTTGAGGTCTGCGCCATAGTGCTTGGTTTTCCTTTTGAAAGGGACTCCGATCAACATTTGGACAATTTCTGTCTTCATCAGACTTTGGTAGAAACAGAAACTGGTTCAACTGACTCTTAGAGAAGTAGTGACTCATGATGGGAACGCAGCATTCCTTAGGAATAATGTCAAAATTAGAAACATGACGATCCATGTGTAACCGGTGTATACTAACAGAGTTCTTTTCTGGGAGTCTTATACAACTGGTTAACCTTGATATGTTCTGCGTTGTGTTCAATTGAAGAAGGGTCGGACCACAGGAGTTGCTGGTTGTTCTTTAATGCAGGTTACTGGCAGAGGCCTGGACAAAAAGAAATAAAAATGTCCTTTAACATGCAGCTCTTCCATTCACAGGAGTCTGAATTCCCCTCTTCTCAGGCAGCCTAGCGCCAACTGAAGGTAGTACAGTACTGATGTCATAAGATGCTCTCTTACAGTACAGATACTGGTGCTTATCAGAATAAGTAAACTAATACAATTCTTAAAATGTAATAGGAAAATAAGATTCTTCAGAATTAATCAGGATTTGGTGGAATTTCAAACATTATAATAAAAATAAATAAAAGCATATTTTCTAAAGTTATTACACATAAATTTGTTTCTTCCTCTAAGTGAAGTTATGAATGAAACTGTATTGTAATGAAATGACAGAGATGAGGGGCGACCTGAGAACATCTAACCTGTATGTTTGCTGCAGGTCAGAAGGTCAGGGGTTAGAATCAGCGCTTCGGTCTGTCTGCATGTTCTCCCTGTGGATGTATGGGTTCTTTCCGGGTACTCTGGTTCTGATTCTTTCTTAATGTTTTTCCTCCCCTGGTCTGTTATGTAACTCAAAATTCCCAAAGGTTGATTCAAAGTCAACAGATTTTTTTTCATTTCTTCTTCGTTGGTGTGTCCAGCTGCACCATCCCTCACAGGGCTTCCGCTTTGGGACGGTGAGAGAGAGCAGCGCTGAAGATTACATGAAGAAGAGCTTTCCAGAAATGCACGAGTACATGCGGCGCTTCAACGAACCGACAACGCCTGAAGGAGTCGCCACCCTAAAGTAAGAGTGCAAAGTCTCACACACACACACACACACACACACACACACACACACACACACACACACACACACACACACACACACACACACACACACACACACACACACACCTACAGTGATGTATCCCAGAAGTTCTGTGGTACATGAGGTGGAACGTCCTTTGTCTACTGATCAGCCTCCATGGTAACCTGGACTAATCGTGTCGCTCTGTCCTAAAGGACAGATCCTCCTCAGCTCGACGCCTTCATCATGGACAAGGCCCTGCTGGACTACGAAGTTTCCATTGATGCCGACTGTAAACTGGCAACGGTTGGGAAACCCTTCGCCATCGAAGGTCAGTGTCTCAGTTTCCTGGTCCTGTCTCTGTGGGAGGCGATCCTGTGTCTTCTGGGTGTGTCCCTTGTCCATAATGCCTCAATCAAATGACTGCATGTCCTCTTCGGTGTCCAGGCAGGTTGTCCTGCTGATGGACAGACTTTTGGACTTGTGTTGAAGCAGAGGCAAAGGACACTGGAGGACGGGAGCTGTCCACACGCGGTCCAGAACTCACATCCGCACAGTTTTTTTGTTCATTATTATATGGAGTTTTATCTTTGTCTTCACATTCATTTTCAACCTCAAATAAACCGATAAAAAGAAGTGAAGAATCTGTTCTTCAATTCAAGTTCTAGAATTAGTTCATTAAAAGTCTCAAAATAACCACGGAAAGAAACGTTTCCGTCTCTCCAACAGGTTACGGCATCGGTCTCCCCCAGAACTCTCCGCTGAGCTCCAACCTGTCCGAGTTCATCAGCAGGTACAAGTCCGACGGCTACATGGACCTGCTGCACGACAAGTGGTACAAGGTGGTTCCCTGTGGGAACCGAGTGTTCGCCGTGACCGAGGTCAGTCTGAGCAGATCCCAGCAGAACCCAACAGATCCCAGCAGATCCCAGCAGAACCCAGCAGAACCTAGCAGAACCCAGCAGAACCCAGCAGAACCCAGCAGAACCCAACAGAACCCAGCAGAACCCAGCAGAGCCTAGCAGAACCCAACAGATCCCAGCAGATCCCAGCAGAACCCAGCAGATCCTAGCAGAACCCAGCAGATCCTAGCAGAACCCAGCAGATCCCAGCAGAACCCAGCAGATCCTAGCAGAACCCAGCAGATCCCAGCAGAACCCAGCAGATCCCAGCAGAACCCAGCAGATCCCAGTGTCTAGA
This sequence comes from Poeciliopsis prolifica, assembly GCF_027474105.1. NCBI lineage: Eukaryota > Metazoa > Chordata > Actinopteri > Cyprinodontiformes > Poeciliidae > Poeciliopsis > Poeciliopsis prolifica. The sequence goes on from NW_026562377.1 coordinate 161,456, forward strand.
TGACATGTCTGTTTATGGTTTCAACTACTGTAGTAGTAAATGTTTATTTATAACGTGAATTTATTGATTTCTGTAGAGCAGATGTTAATGTTAAAAAGGATTTTAAAAATTGTATTCAGTATTTGATGTGTTGGTGCTGTGAGTACGGTGGCCCTGAGGGTCAAACCACTTCAACATTAATGAAGCACAATTACAAATTCAAAAACAACGACATCAACGAAACACGACAGCAATTCACAAAACGGAAAGGGTGTGTCCCAGTGTGAGACCTGAGAGATCGCTGATTGGACGACTTTGGAACCGGAAGTTATTGCTTGAGCGAGTCGACCCGTTGTTTTTTACACGTTATAGCGTCCGCCATATTGAAAGTGGCTAATCTGCCAGCAAGCTAATACAAATAAATGGAGAGAACTTTGTAAAGTGCCGATCTGCAAAGTATTTTAAGTTAATGAATGTCACTGACACATTCGCTCACACACTGTCATATATATTAAAGAAAAAAAACAAAACACACTAAAGACATTTTGAACTTTTAGATGTGATTATTTGTTTTGTGGCACAATAACTATTAATTGATATAGCAGATTCTGATAAATCATTTTTATTGCTGAACACACACACACACACACACACACTCACACATCTACAGTGATGTATTCATGAACATTAACACAATTCCATAATTCAATGTGCATTTGCTATTTCAAGATATGAACAAAGAAACGTAACATTAAAATTTTTAGGCATTTTATTGTAAAGACAATAGTAGTTAATCAAACTTTAACTACATACTTTCACTTTAAAAATATTTATTACAGTGTAATATGTTAACTGTGCCATAGACAGCAGTGATCAAATTATTTTTAATTTCTTTACATCCTAAAATGCACAAAGTGTGCAGTACATTGCAAAGTTATTTCTATTATAATGGAAACACAGAGACAGGCAGGGGTTCAGTCTGCTGGTCGAACTGGGACCAGTTCAGTGACTGGGCCTCCTGAGACATCTGGTTAGCCACAGGCTAAAGCTAATGATAACAAAGACCTGACAATAGAAAACGATAGAAAACAATAGAATACAATAGAATACAATAGAGAACAATAAAAAACAATAGAAAACAATAGAAAACAATAGAAAACAATACAAAACAATAGAAAACAATAGAGAACAATAGAAAACAATAGAGAACAATAGAAAACAATAGAGAACAATAAAAACAATAGAGAACTATAAAAAACAATAGAGAACAATAAAAACAATAGAAAACAATAGAGAACAATAGAAAACAATAGAGAACAATAGAAAACAATAGAGAACAATAAAAAACAATAGAGAACAATAGAAAACGATAGAAAACAATAGAAAACAATAGAGAACAATAGAAAACAATAGAGAACTATAAAAAACAATAGAGAACAATAAAAACAATAGAAAACAATAGAGAACAATAGAAAACAATACAAAACAATAAAAACAATAGAAAACAATAGAGAACAATAAAAAACAATAGAAAACAATAAAAAACAATAGAGAACAATAGAAAACAATAGAGAACAATAAAAACAATAGAAAACAATAGAGAACAATAGAAAACAATAGAGAACAATAAAAAACAATAGAGAACAATAGAAAACGATAGAAAACAATGGAAAACGATAGAAAACAATAGAGAACAATAGAAAACAATAGAGAACTATAAAAAACAATAGAGAACAATAGAGAACAATAAAAACAATAGAGAACAATAGAAAACAATACAAAACAATAAAAACAATAGAAAACAATAGAGAACAATAAAAAACAATAGAAAACAATAGAAAACGATAGAAAACAATAGAAAACAATAGAGAACAATAAAAAACAATAGAGAACAATAGAAAACAATAGAGAACAATAAAAACAATAGAGAACAATAGAAAACAATAGAGAACAATAAAAAACAATAGAGAACAATAGAAAACAATAGAGAACAATAGAAAACAATACAAAACAATAGAAAACAATAGAAAACGATAGAAAACAATAGAAAACAATAGAGAACAATAGAAAACGATAGAAAACAATAGAAAACAATAGAACAATAAAAAACAATAGAGAACAATAGAAAACAATAGTGAACAATAAAAAACAATAGAAAACAATAGAAAACAATAGAAAACAATAGAAAACAATAGAAAACAATAGAAAACGATAGAAAACAATAGAGAACAATAAAAAACAATAGAAAACAATAGAGAACGATAGAAAACGATAGAAAACAATAGAAAACAATAGAGAACAATAGAAAACAATAGAGAACAATAGAAAACAATAGAGAACAATAGAAAACAATAGAGAACAATAAAAAACAATAGAGAACAATAGAAAACGATAGAAAACAATGGAAAACGATAGAAAACAATAGAGAACAATAGAAAACAATAGAGAACAATAAAAAACAATAGAGAACAATAGAAAACAATAGAAAACAATAGAAAACAATAAAAAACAATAGAAAACGATAGAAAACAATAGAAAACGATAGAAAACAATGGAAAACAATAGAGAACAATAGAAAACGATAGAAAACAATAGAAAACAATAGAGAACAATAAAAAACAATAGAGAACAATAGAAAACAATAGTGAACAAAAAAAAACAATAGAGAACAATAGAAAACAATAGTGAACAATAAAAAACAATAGAGAACAAATAGAAAACAATAGAGAACAATAGAAAACAATAGAAAACAATAAAAAACAATAGAAAACAATAGAAAACAATAAAAAACAATAGAAAACAATAGAAAACGATAGAAAACGATAGAAAACAATAGAGAACAATAAAAAACAATAGAAAACAATAGAAAACAATAGAGAACAATAAAAAACAATAGAGAACAATAGAAAACAATAGAGAACAATAGAAAACAATAGAAAACGATAGAAAACAATAGAAAACAATAGAGAACAATAGAAAACAATAGAGAACAATAAAAAACAATAGAAAACAATAGAGAATGATAGAAAACGATAGAAACAATGGAAAACAATAGAACAATAGAAAACAATAGAGAACAATAAAAAAATATAGAGAACAATAGAAAACAATAGAGAACAATAAAAAACAATAGAGAACAATAGAAAACGATAGAAAACAATAGAAAACGATAGAAAACAATAGAGAACAATAGAAAACAATAGAGAACAATAAAAAACAATAGAAAACAATAGAAAACAATAAAAAACAATAGAAAACAATAGAGAACAATAAAAAACAATAGAGAACAATAGAAAACAATAGAAAACAATAGAAAACAATAAAAAACAATAGAAAACGATAGAAAACAATAGAAAACGATAGAAAACAATAGAAAACGATAGAAAACAATAGAAAACAATAGAAAACAATAAAAAACAATAAAAAACAATAGAAAACAATAGAGAACAATAAAAAACAATAGAGAACAATAGAAAACAATAGAGAACAATAAAAAACAATAGAGAACAATAGAAAACAATAGAGAACAATAGAGAACAATAAAAAACAATAGAGAACAATAGAAAACGATAGAAAACAATAGAAAACAATAGAGAACAATAGAAAACAATAGAAAACAATAGAAAACAATAGAGAACAATAGAAAACAATAGAGAACAATAAAACAATAGTGAACAATAAAAAACTATATAAAACAATAGAGAACAATAGAAAACAATAGAAAACGATAGAAAACAATGGAAAACAATAGAGAACAATAGAGAACGATAGAAAACGATAGAAAACAATAGAGAACAATAAAAAACAATAGAAAACAATAGAGAATGATAGAAAACAATAGAAAACGATAGAAAACAATGGAAAACAATAGAGAACAATAGAAAACGATAGAAAACAATAGAAAACAATAGAAAACAATAGAGAACGATAGAAAACGATAGAGAACGATAGAAAACAATAGAGAACAATAGAAAATGATAGAAAACAATAGAGAACAATAAAAAACAATAGAAAACAATAGAGAACAATAGAAAACAATAGAAAACAATAGAAAACAATAAAAAACAATAAAAAACAATAAAAAACAATAGAAAACAATAGAAAACAATAGAAAACGATAGAAAACAATGGAAAACAATAGAGAACAATAGAAAACGATAGAAAACAATAGAAAACGATAGAAAACAATAGAGAACAATAAAAAAACAATAGAAAACAATAGAGAACAATAAAAAACAATAGAAAACAATAGAGAACAATAGAAAACGATAGAAAACAATAGAGAACAATAAAAAACAATAGAAAACAATAGAAAACAATATAGAACGATAAAAAACGATAGAAAACAATAGAAAACAGAGAACAATAGAAAACAATAGAGAACAATAGAAAACAATAGAGAACAATACAAAACAATAGAGAACAATAGAAAACAATAGAGAACAATAGAAAACAATAGAAAACGATAGAAAACAATGGAAAACAATAGAGAACAATAGAGAACGATAGAAAACGATAGAAAACAATAGAGAACAATAAAAAACAATAGAAAACAATAGAGAATGATAGAACAATAGAAAACGATAGAAAACAATAGAGAACAATAAAAAACAATAGAAAACGATAGAGAATGATAGAAAACAATAGAAAACGATAGAAAACAATGGAAAACAATAGAAAACAGAGAACGATAGAAAACAATAGAGAACAATAAAAACAATAGAAAACAATAGAGAACAATAAAAAACAATAGAAAACAATAGAGAACGATAGAAAACGATAGAAAACAATAGAGAACAATAAAAAACAATTCAAAACAATAAAAACAATAGAAAACAATAGAGAACAATAGAAAACGATAAAAAACAATAGAAAACAATAGAAAACAATATAGAACGATAAAAAACGATAGAAAACAATAGAAAACAGAGAACAATAGAAAACACGCCCCTGATTCATTCACATTCAGGAAAACAACAAATCTCCACCATATGGGGCGTTGACATGGTGGAGTTGACGTAGAGATGAGCTGGGAATCAGAGTCTGAGTGAAACCAGAACCAGCTCTGATCTCCATGGACCCGTCCGGACCCAATCCCCGGTTCGGTTCGGTTCGGTCTCCGCGCTGCTCTCTGGATTAATGGACTTTCACTCTGTTATATCAAACTAATCATTTTAATAAACTAGAAACATCTGACAGAAACCTGACGACCCTTAAGGTCGCCATGTTTGACCTCAAACTGCCAGCTTCTCGGTAACCATGGCAACAATAACCACACCTGTTACAGGTTTCTCACTGGAAAAACTACACAATATAAAACGTTAGCTTGGTTAAGACAATAATCAGAGCAGTCAACTGTAATTTAGTTAGAAAGAAAATGTTTGTGCAGAAGTGGCCACAAAGTCAAGACATTCTGCTCCTAAATTGACCTCATTATTTATTACCTTTAATTCTCCCTACAGGTAAAGCCAGTGGCTCCACTTTGTGCTGCAAAGCCGCTGAAACTCGTCCACGCAGCACGTTTCCTCCACTTTCAAGATGGCGGCGACACTCGCCGTGTTGTCCAATCAGCGACCTCCCAGGTGTCTCACTGGGACACGCCCTTTCCGCTTCGTTAATGTCGTTGTTTTTGAATTTGTAATTCGTTAATATTGAAGTGGTTTGACCCTCAGGGCCACCGTATGTGAGGGAGACTGAACTCCAATTTCCCTGACGGTCAATAACAAGAGCATGAATAAAGTCTGTCTTTAAGGAAGGGTAGCCGTTGTCATGGAGACAGCTAATAGGGAAATATAAAACATTTTGTTTACCTGTGTGGGATCAACATGTCTGTTGACACTCCTGCATGGTGCGTTCAGTGTCCTACTGCGTGGTGCGTTCAGTGTCCTACTGCATGGTGCGTTCAGTGTCCTACTGCGTGGTGCGTTCAGTGTCCTACTGCGTGGTGCGTTCAGTGTCCTACTGCGTGGTGCGTTCAGTGTCCTACTGCGTGGTGCGTTCAGTGTCCTACTGCGTGGTGCGTTCAGTGTCCTACTGCGTGGTGCGTTCAGTGTCCTACTGCGTGGTGCGTTCAGTGTCCTACTGCGTGGTGCGTTCAGTGTCCTACTGCGTGGTGCGTTCAGTGTCCTACTGCGTGGTGCGTTCAGTGTCCTACTGCGTGGTGCGTTCAGTGTCCTACTGCGTGGTGCGTTCAGTGTCCTACTGCGTGGTGCGTTCAGTGTCCTACTGCGTGGTGCGTTCAGTGTCCTACTGCGTGGTGCGTTCAGTGTCCTACTGCGTGGTGCGTTCAGTGTCCTACTGCGTGGTTAGGGTTAGGGGCTATCAACTTGACGCTGCCCCCTGCAGGCTGACTGGGGAACTGCTGTCTGTGTCAGACTCTGCAGATGGGCATCAGCCACTTCTCTGGACTCTTCGTGTTGCTGTGCGTGGGAGTGGGCGGAGCTCTGCTGACCCTCGCAGGTGAACACGGGTTTTACCGACTCGTCCTTCCACACATCCGCCGCCGGCAGAACCTGAAGTATTGGCTGCACACGTCCCAGGTGAGTCATGACGTCACATTAGAGAAGAACTTCATGTTCCTGAACTGAGTTCCTGATTTGTTTCTTGCAGAAGATCCACCGAGCGCTGAACCTGACGTACGACGACGTGAAGAGGCAGCGGGCCGAGAGGGAGAAAAGGTTCTGGCTCTGATGGCCCAGAATAAAACCATAATAAACTTTTTCTAATATTTTTAAGCCTGCTTAGGAAAAAAACACATTTATGGAACTGATATTAATATTTTGTTCTTTTGTACTAATGACTAACTTTATCTTTTTGACTTTCTCATTTGGTTGAAGTTTATATTTCGTTTATTTTTGGTTTATATTTAGTTTTAGTTTGTTGGGTTTTTTATCTACATGTTTTTGTGTCAGTTTTATCTGAACTGAGCAGAAAATGTTATAAATCAGTAAATGAAGATCATAAAGTCTACCCGTTTCTGTTCAGCTGTAACCTGGAGAAGACGCAGGCGGGGCGGGGCCCCCCGGGGCCCCCGGGGCCCTCAGCACCCGCTGCCTCTGCCAGATGGAACAACGAGTCCAGGAAGGAAACTCCAGCTGCTGCAGAAGCTCGAGACTTCAAGCGAGTTCACTTCAGTCTGGAGACCCTGAACACGCGGCGCCTGCTGGCGCGCCTGGCGATCTCAGAGCCAAAGGGGGGCGGGGCCAGGGGTAACAGGGCGGAGCCTAGGCCACCAAGGCTGTGTGAGAACGGGGGGCCGGCAGCTTCACTGGCCTCCTCTTCCTCTGTGCGGACCAATGCCCCGCCCCTTCCGGCTGTGACTCCTCCCGTTCCAGTAATGACCCAACCCCTTTCTGATGCAACTCCGCCCCTTCCGGTGGTGGCCCCGCCCCTTCCTGCAGAACTGCTGGCGCTGCAGCAGCAGATCGATCAGATGCGGGAGAAGCTGACGGCTGCGTTGGCTCGCCGGGCGGAGATCCAGACCTCGCTGGCCGAGCCTGTTTCTGTGGCAACCAGCAGCCCACCTCCGGTTTCGGTGACGTCTCCAGGGACCCCGCCCCCCACCTTACCTGCCATCACCAGGGCAACAAGCCTTTCTCCAAACAGGAAGAGTGTGACAACCATGACAGCCCCCCCCCACAGGGTGCTGTCCAAAGTCCCGCCCCTCCGCAGCAGGCTGTCCAATCAGCAGAGGTGATGCCTTCGCCTGACTTCCTGTGGACAGACGTCTGGACCGAGACAACAGATTTTCTTTTTAAAACCAGAACAAACGTGAACGCAGCGTCCATCCTGCTGTTGCTCAGTGGTGCCCTCTGGTGGTCCATCGCAGCTGTTGAAATTCCCATTGCGTTGAATTTAGGACTTTATGAATATTTTCACTTTGTTCACTTTGTGAAGCTGTTGCTGCAGGAACCTTTGTGTAAATGAGCAGCAACCATTTCAGGCAGAATGAAGTGAAAGAGTCGAGACATCGGCCCTGAAGAACTTGGCATTGAAATTCTTTTTAGATTTGGTTGGTAAATGTTTAAATATGCAAACATTTGTTACTGCAGGTCAGATTTTTATTGTTCTATCTTTTAGTTTCAATAAAATCTACACTTGATTCTGGTGGAGTTTATCTTCCACTGATTCGCCTACCTGGCTGACGCACCCTGGTTCCCTGGCAGGCGTTCCCAAACATCAGACGATGACATCATAAACCGTGCAGGTTTTACTGAGACATTCAGTTTTCAAAAAAGAACAAACAGAAATATGAAACAAACTTAGGGATCAGCCAAATAACCTGCAGAACAAACTATTGTTGGGAAACAGGCATTGCACCATGTTTGGCTTGTGTGATTATTAATAATTAGAATCAATAATTTATTGTCAATAAAATTATTAATGACTTAGTTTCTTTAAATTTAACTGAGGCACCGATCTGGAATCTTTAGCTGAACATGCTGGTCTCTCATGCAGTGAATTCATCGCTGTTGGAAAGCTAACTGACTTAGCAGGAAGGACTCAGCCAATCAGAGCTGAATGTTTATGAAAGCTTCAGCACAACTTTAGCGCTATGCTACCGTCGACTGCAGCATTTTACTCTTCCTGTACTGAGCTGTGGGTCAGTCAGTCAGCTTAACAGGAATCAGGGTCTGTGGATAATAAACAGCGAGAGCCGCAGGTCAACCAGGTGATGAAACGGTTTCAGCTCGATTCTCAGGGTTCAAACAGGAGAAACCAGCTGGGTGTGACCTCTGACCTCCTGATGTTCAGAACACCTGGGAGCCATTCACTGACCACTTCAAGCATCCTAATATAATGTTTTCACACAACTGAAAATGGAATTAAAATCACATATTCATGATAAAACAGATCTCAGTTCCTGGTTCGTTCTCCTCAGGACGGCACTGCTGGATCATCAGATCCACGGTTCTCATGACGTCTGCGTCCTCCAGATTACTGACGGTGACGGGTTGAAAGGTCAGGAGGTGCTGAAACGTCTTCAGATCTGAGATCAGTCAAGATCCTGAACAGCTGCAAGGTCACATGTGCTGGTCTGCGCCAAGACTGACTCACCTGTCAGCCTGACCACCTGACTCCAAACCTCAGTCTGCAGAGCCAAAATCCAGCCAATCACAGGGTGCAAAGTCACATGGCATGTCAGGTCCAATATTACCATGGTAACATCATGGGACACTCGGACCTCGAATAAAGGCAGGAAGTTGTTGTAGGCGGTAAAGTTCAGGAACTTAGAAATCTAAAATAATGAGTTAAAGGAAGATAAAGTAGTGGTGGAGCTTTAACTTTAAGGAGAGGAGTGAAGCTAAGAGACCAGAGTGTGTCAGGTGTAGATGGGCGGGGCTAGAATGAATAACAAGTTATGACAAGTTATTCATTCTAGCCAAATAACAAGTGCTCCAGTCAGTTTGTACTGATTTGGGATCAGTTCAGTCTGGAATTACTTCCAGATATTCAGCTTCAGTTCGTTGTTTGAACTTCTGCTCTGATGTTTCATTTTGTTGCTCAGGTGAGGAAGAAGTTATCCACATGACCAACCCTGACCCTACATGACCAACCCTGACCTTACATGACCAACCCTGACCTTACATGACCAACCCTGACCCTACATGACCAACCCTGACCTTACATGACCAACTCTGACCTTACATGACCAACCCTGACCCTACATGACCAACCCTGACCTTACATGACCAACTCTGACCTTACATGACCAACTCTGACCCTACATGACCAACTCTGACCCTACATGACCAACCCTGACCTTACATGACCAACTCTGACCCTACATGACCAACTCTGACCCTACATGACCAACCCTGACCTTACATGACCAACTCTGACCCTACATGACCAACTCTGACCTTACATGACCAACCCTGACCCTACATGACCAACCCTGACCTTACATGACCAACTCTGACCTTACATGACCAACTCTGACCCTACATGACCAACCCTGACCTTACATGACCAACTCTGACCTTACATGACCAACTCTGACCCTACATGACCAACTCTGACCCTACATGACCAACCCTGACCTTACATGACCAACTCTGACCCTACATGACCAACTCTGACCTTACATGACCAACCCTGACCCTACATGACCAACCCTGACCTTACATGACCAACTCTGACCTTACATGACCAACCCTGACCCTACATGACCAACCCTGACCCTACATGACCAACCCTGACCTTACATGACCAACCCTGACCTTACATGACCAACTCTGACCTTACATGACCAACCCTGACCCTACATGACCAACCCTGACCCTACATGACCAACCCTGACCTTACATGACCAACTCTGACCTTACATGACCAACCCTGACCTTACATGACCAACTCTGACCTTACATGACCAACTCTGACCCTACATGACCAACCCTGACCTTACATGACCAACTCTGACCTTACATGACCAACCCTGACCTTACATGACCAACTCTGACCTTACATGACCAACTCTGACCTTACATGACCAACTCTGACCTTACATGACCAACTCTGACCTTAACCCCAAGTGTTTTCAAGCTTTACTGTCCACTCCTAAGATGGTAACATCCAACCATCCAAGCTTCATCCAATAAATGCTTCCAAATCTTATGATGCCATAACTACCAGATCAACCAATATAGAACATGTTTCCCTCGGTGGGATCCATGGGTGTTAGGGTTAGGGTTAGCTGTAGAGGTGCTAGTGGAAAAGACTCAGATCAGACAGGACTCACAACAAGATCAGTCGTCGTTGTCGACAAAATGTGAGAGTAACATGCTGGAGACACAAAAAAAAATCAGGGACACTTTCACCTTGGAGAACACAAAATGTAATAAATATGAAGACTATAGTTGAAACATTTCCTGTCCAGGTGAGCTTTACTGACCTGGGAGTAGCAGGCAGTGAAGCAGCTGAAGATAGTTGAAGGTTCCAGTCTGGTGGTTGCTGAGGCAGAAACTCGGGCGTGGGAGGAGTTAGGGAGGCCCTGGAGAAAGGCTTCAAGGCGTGCAGAAGTCTTTCTCCAGGGTAACAGTGCCCCTGTTCAAAAAGGGGGACCGGAGGCTGTGCTCCAATTAGAGAGCGGTCTCACTCTAAAGCCTCCCTGGCCAGGTCTATTCAGGGGTTCTGGAGAGGAGGGTTCGTCGGATAGCTGAACCTCGGATTCAGGAAGAGCAGTGTGGTTCTGGTTCTGGTCGTGGAACACTGGACCAGCTCTACACCCTCAGAGGGTCCTGGAGGGTTCTGGGAGTTCACCCAACCGGTCTACAGGTGTTTGATGGACTTGCAGAAGGCGCAAGAAATACAAGAATTTTGCTCTTTGCCAGAGTCTCAAGCTGATCTGTTTCACACAGATTAGATTTTTTTTTTCCACACTGTGTCTCTCGGGGAGCCCTGCGGGGGGTTTCTGGGAGTATGGGGTCCCTGGATGACCGGTGTCAGAGTCTGGTCTGCATTGCCGGCAGTTCGTTGGGCTCGTTTCCGGTGAGAGTTGGACTCATTACTGATTCATTACTTTCACGGACAGAATCTATAGAGCAGCTGAGGTGATGAGGGGATCCAATTCGGTGACCTTAGGATCCACCTCTGCTTTTTGCGGATGATGTGGTCCTGTTGGCGTCATCGGGTCGTGACCTGCAGGTTTCACTGGAGCGGTTCGCAGCCGAGTGTGAAGCGGCCAGGATGAGGATCAGTGCCTCCAAGTCCGAGGCCATGGTCTGGAGGAAAAGGGTAGAGTGCCTCCTCTGGGTCGCTTTGTCCGGGTAAGAAAACATTTTATGAAAAGTGAAAAATAAATTTACACATTTGGTGATCTTTATGGTATGAAAAGATTTTTAGAATTATAAATAAATCCATTGTTTAACCATTTTTAAGTCAATACAATCTCAATACAAGTGGAGGAGTTCAAGTTTCTCAGGATCTTGTTGACAAATGAGGAAGCAATCGCTTCGGGCCCCAGGGGCCCCAGGGGCCCCAGGGGCCCCAGGGCCACTAAGAGGAGCTGATTTTTCTTTTTTTAGTAATAATTTCTGTCATTATAATATGAACGCAGAATTTCACTATGAATGATCTTTTTTCACAATAATATACGTTTGATGCTGTATGTAGAAATTATTGTATTGACAAAAAGAAAAAAATGAATTGCTCTAGGGGCCCCTGGTGGCTGCGGTAGGTACCGCACGCTTATGAAAACATGAGCTGCATCCAAAGGTCTGAAGCTGCAGTCAGAAAAATAATGTCTCAAAATAGGGAGGGAGAAAAGGAAGAGGAAGAACAGAAAGACTCTAGATAAACGTTTGTTTCGATGAGCCTTTATAATGTAAAGATAATAAAGCTGCTAACAGAAATGACCTCGACGACCCGGACCGGTCCAGTTCTGCAACATTAAAGCTGCGTCTTTTAAACGTTAATGAGTTGATTCTCCTGGTGGATATTTCTGAGGTATTTTGGCTCAAACTGTTTGATGAGGTTTGACATGAATAATTAAAACTGATCAGATTCTGATATTGTCCAGCTAAATGTTGAGACGTCAGGCTGAGCTGCTGCAGGCTGAGCTGCTGCAGGCTGAGCTGCTGCAGGCTGAGCTGCTGCAGGCTGAGCTGCTGCAGGCTGAGCTGCTGCAGGCTGAGCTGCTGCAGGCTGCAGGCTGAGCTGCTGCAGGCTGAGCTGCTGCAGGCTGAGCTGCTGCAGGCTGCAGGCTGAGCTGCTGCAGGCTGAGCTGCTGCAGGATGAGCTGCTGCAGGCTGAGCTGCTGCAGGATGAGCTGCTGCAGGCTGAGCTGCTGCAGGCTGCAGGCTGAGCTGCTGCAGGCTGAGCTGCTGCAGGCTGAGCTGCTGCAGGCTGAGCTGCTGCAGGCTGAGCTGCTGCAGGCTGAGCTGCTGCAGGCTGCAGGCTGAGCTGCTGCAGGCTGAGCTGCTGCAGGCTGAGCTGCTGCAGGCTGCAGGCTGAGCTGCTGCAGGCTGAGCTGCTGCAGGCAGATCTGCTGCAGGATGAGCTGCTGCAGGCTGAGCTGCTGCAGGCTGAGCTGCTGCAGGCAGATCTGCTGCAGGCTGAGCTGCTGCAGGCTGAGCTGCTGCAGGCAGATCTGCTGCAGGCTGAGCTGCTGCAGGCAGATCTGCTGCAGGCTGAGCTGCTGCAGGCTGCTGCAGGCTGAGCTGCTGCAGGCTGAGCTGCTGCAGGCTGAGCTGCTGCAGGCTGAGCTGCTGCAGGATGAGCTGCTGCAGGCTGCTGCAGGCTGCAGGATGAGCTGCTGTAGGCTGCTGCAGCTGATTTGCTGTTTGCTGCTCAGCAACAAACATTATTTTACATCAACTTCTAAGTTTTGAAAAACTTCAATTAAAATCATCTGAAGGCTCAGAACCGACCCGGTACCAGAACCGGTACCGGTCCACATTCCAGGGGAGAAAGACTCACCTGGTATAAATTAGATTTTAGCTATTGGAGCTGAAGAGAAATGAATTGAATGTGTTTCTGCAGCGATTGCAGTTTTCTGGCCGATTCCTGGTTCTGACCTTTGACCTGCTGATTTTGGCTCATATGAATTTATTGAGTCTGAAATGTTTCTGAATGTAGCAGCAAAGTCTCTGAGTTGCTAACAGTGTGTAAAATTCAGCTTGATTAAAGCAGAACTCACAAAAACACAGGAGGAGGATCTAGTCTCAGGAAAACAGGTAATAAGTGTTACAAGGTTAATTTGATAAAAAAACAGAAATATTCAACCACTCAATATGAAATCAATAGATTTTTACCAACAATAATTTATTTAGAAAACTCCAAATTAAATGCTTAATAATAGTTATCCCCATACCTAAATCATTAAACCCTCCAAAATAATCAGATCAATAATCTATGTTTGTAAATTTGATTATGATTTAGTCACCAGCCATCAACCTCACTGCACATCACTGGAGGAACAGCATCTGATGGGTTAGAGTTAGATCCGGTCCGGTCCGGTCCGACCTGAAACCCGCCACATTCATGGTTTCATTTAGCAGCAGCAGCAAACACCAACTCTGTCCTGCAGCGAACAACATGGCCACTTTCATAACAATATTTTATTCAAATGTATCAAACAGCATTACTGAACTGCTTTTACATCCAAAATAAATATTTCACAAATAGTCGATTGTTTCAACTAGTCATGGATCCTTTCCGCCTCGTTTGCTGCAGCGTTTGTTCAACAGGAAGCTGATTTTGCTCTACAATCACAGTGCTGGCCCTTTAAATGAACCCGACTGATTTGACCAGCTCTGGACTATCAGCAGAATCAGAAACAGACTGGCCTAGCAGGCCGGCCCGGTCCAAACGGGTTCTGCCACCCTCTGGGGGCCCTTAACCCGACCCAGATCTGGTTCTGGCTCGGTGAACCAGGTTGTCAGTTTCTAGAGCATTCAGCCATTTCACACTGGGTCATGGTTCTGACCCGGTTACCAGGTAAGATACAGACCACAGGAAGCCAGATGGTTCCACAACTCTTTATTTTTGACCTTCAGGTGAGTCTGATTCGTTTGCAGGAGGCCTCACCTGTTCCACTGGTTCCTAACAGATATCAGGTATCAAGAAGACACCACTCGGGCCCCGCCCACTCAGGCCCCGCCCACTCAGGCCCCGCCCACTCAGGCCCCACCTTCAATGTCAATCAGAACATGGAGGTGATGAGGTTCTGGTTCTGAACAGGTGAACTCATTCAGAGCTTAATTAGCAACAGCCAATCAGCAGCTTCCTGCTCTTCTACAAAATAAAAGGAGAATCAGAGTTCCATCTGGGTTTCAGACCAACAGAACGGGTCAGAACCAGAACCCAATGGGTCAATCATCCCTCAGAGTCAGAGCTGTGGGTGTCCAGAAAGGTCAGAGCCTCAGCTCACCTATTGGTCAAACCTGGAAGCAGGTCACCCTGCTCAGCGTCGGGTGGGGGCGGGGCTACCCTCAGATCAGCTCATTCATTGGTTAATTGATGGATCAGTTAATTAATTAATTGATTAATTGGAGTAAAGTGCAGCTCAGTGATCAGCTGACGGTCCGTAGCCTTCAGGTGGTGCCATGATGTCATCAGCTCACCTGAAAGCTCACGACGTGCCGAGGGGGGCGGAGCTTTGTTGCCCAGGTGAGTCACTGTCTGTACCTGAGCTCTGAGCAGCGGGGCAGTCTGTATGATAGGCGGGGCTTTCGGTAGGCTCCGCCCCTTGGTGCCTGCTATCATCAGGTGAGGCTTCAGCTCCGCCCCCTGGATCTTTATCCTCCAATGAGCCGTCAGGAGCGCCACTTGCTGCCCCTCCCATCCAGAACTCAACATTGATCTCCGCCGCCCCCGGACTTCCTCCCGAGTCGACGGAGGAGCCGAGCGCCTCTGTGATGACGGCAGCGGTCTGAGCGACCCAGTTAAGCTCCGCTCTGACCTCACCGGTTCCGCCCACCGCCACAGAGGATGACGGGAGCGGCTCGGCCGGCGGCGGCTCAGTGGTGCTGTCTGCTGACTGACCGGTCCCGGCGGGTTCTGGCCCAGCGGCGGCGGCATTGTTGTTGTTGAGGTTGTCCTGCAGAGCCGTCTGGTTCTGACCCGCCTGCTGGTTCTGGAGCAGCATCTCTTGAATCCGGATCTGCTGCAATATGGCAGGGAGCTCATAGTGGTGGAAGAAGTAGATCATCGAGTGCTGCAGGAAGACAGAAAACCAGCCAATCAGAGGCAAGCTGGGCAGGAAGGGGCGGAGCTTCATGGCTGACAGGAAGAAGAGGGACCTCACCTGGATGAAGAGCCAGGAAGTGACCAGAGCCAGGCTGCTGTACTGACCGTTGAAGCGGTAGTGGTAGGCATAGAAGGCGAAGTGGTACAGGTAGAAGAACCTGGACCCAACAGAACCAACAGAACCATCAGAACCAACCGAACCATCGGAGCCATTGGAACCAAATGGAACCAAATGGAACCGAATAAGTCCATTAAAACCAAACGTAACTTTGGGAACCATCAGAACTAAATGGAATTGTCGGAACTTAACGAAGCAACAGAACCATCAGAACCATCAGAACCAACCAGAGCCATCAAAACTTTCTCTTTCAGGAGGAAGAAATCAATTTCTGACATTTATCCGGACTGGACCAGATACTCGTTTCCACCTGACCAACCAGAATTCTGGATCAGGACATTCACCAGGTTTAGCACAAGTATGATAGGATGTGTCTTGACTGGAAGCTGACCAATCAGAGCAGGCTGTTTCTTGTTTCCTGCTGCTTCCTGTTTCTTGTTTCCTGCTGCTTCCTGTTTCTTGTTTCCTGCTTCCTGTTTGGGACTCACCGCAGCCAGTGGCGTTTGCTGGTGTTGGTGTGGCAGCAGATGGCATCGTATTGATCGGCCAGCCAGACGATCAGGATGATGTAGAAAGCCGTGGTCGTGTCGTTGAAAAACTCAGACATTATGGCCTCCATGCCTGCGAAGAAGAAGTGACATCACTGATATAAAATGAACAGAACCGTTTGTAAATCCAAACCGGATCAGAAGGAGAACCATTGCAGAACTCACCAACCAGGGCCAGGATGACGGTGAGCAGAGGGGCTGCTGGGAAAGCGATGGTCATGTTCATCTCCAGCATCTGCAGCAGATCCACTGAAACACACAGAGCAGGTTAGAACCGAACCGGGCCATACCGGGTCAGAACGGACCGAGCAGCGTAAACGAACCGATGAAAACGAAGATCTGGTGGTGGGAGTATCTGAGCAGCATCGACACCGACAGCGTCTGAAAGGCAGAACCAAGACCCGGCTTTATTTTGTGAGCGGTTCTGACTTCAAAAAGTTCTGTTGATCCGAGTTCTAAAAGAACTTTTTAAGCCGCCTGGAGCCGTCTAGTTCTAGTTCAAAGCTTTTTAATCTTAAACAGAAATCTTTTCCTTTTTCTCACAGAAAATGTATTTACTGAAATCTAGGGTGATAAATATCGAAATAAATGAGCTTTGAGTTTTGAAACTTTATCTAAATGAGATTTTTTTATACTTTGTTTATTGATTGTGTTAAAATCTGTTAAAATAATTAAGTCCTGCCAGAACTGTAAAGGTTCTCCCTCAATCTGTAGATTTAATCTGAACATGTATCACGTCCCATTAGGAACAGGAAGAAGAAATATTTATCAATTCCTGTCAGGAACAGGAAGTAGAAATATGTATCATTTCCAGTCAGGAACAGGAAGTATAAAATATGTATCATTTCCTGTCAGGAACAGGAACACTTCCTGTCAGGAACAGGAACACTTCCTGTCAGGAACAGGAAGTAGAAATATGTATCACTTCCTGTCAGGAACAGGAAGAAGAAATATTTATCAATTCCTGTCAGAAACAGGAAGTAGAAATATTTATCACTTCCTGTCAGAAACAGGAACACTTCCTGTCAGGAACAGGAAGTAGGAATATGTATCATTTCCAGTCAGGAACAGGAAGTAAAAATATCTATCACATTCCATCAGGAATAGGAAGTAGAAATATTTATCACTTCCTGTCAGGAACAGGAACACTTCCTGTCAGGAACAGGAACACTTCCTGTCAGGAACAGGAACACTTCCTGTCAGGAACAGGAACACTTCCTGTCAGGAACAGGAAGTAGAAATATGTATCACTTCCTGTCAGGAACAGGAAGTAGAAATATTTTCCATTTCTTGTCCGAAACAGGAAGTAGAAATATTTTCCACTTCCTGTCAGGAACAGGAAGTGGATTTGTGCATTTTGTGGTCCAGAATGATCTGGGGTCGTGTCGCTGCTGCAGACTCACGTTAAGTTTCACATGCAGCTTTTCAGGCTTCAAACATAAAGATTTAAAATTTTTATTATTTTGTGACGAATCAACAACAATCATGAGGTGAAATGAAATTATTGGATAGTTTAAACTTTAACTAATAAAAACATTCAAAGTGGGGCTTGCAATACTTTCGGCCTCCTTGCGTTAAGACTCTGTAGCGCCACCTGGTGGTGTGATTGCAGCTGCAGTGGACAGACTGACCTTCTGGCCCATTCTGCTGGAACCAGCTGGAGCTCAGTGCTGCTGGATGGAGTCGCTTGTGGACAGCAGTTTTCAGCTCTTTCCAGATTCTCCATTGGATTCAGGTCTGAACTTTGACTAGGCCGTTCCACTCATGAACCGTTGCGTTGTGGTTTGGGACGGTTGTCTTGTTGGAAGGTAAATCTTCCTCCCAGTCTTTAGGGTTTCTTCAGGTTTTCTTCCTGAATGGTTCCGTATTCAGCTCCATCCATCTTCCCTGCCGAAGAAAAGAAGCCCAAACCATGACGCTGCCACCACCATGTTTGACAGGGGATGAGCTCCTTCCTGCAGGTTTGAGGCTTGTGGTGAACTTTAAACCCAACTATTAATGGATCTCTTTGGGAAATGTCTTTGTTCTTGCCACTCTGCCATCAAGGCCAGATTTGTGCCACATTCTCTCCCCCTCAGCTGTAGATCCAGAGTGATCCTGTAGATCCAGAGTGATCCTGTAGATCCAGAGTGATCCTGTAGATCCAGAGTGATCCTGTAGATCCAGAGTGATCCTGTAGATCCAGAGTGATCCTGTAGATCCAGAGTGATCCTGGCCTCCTGGCTGCATCTCTGATCTTTCTTCTCCTTGTTCCAGAGGAAAGTTTGGCAGGTCTTTGGTCGGACGCTCCTTCCGTTTCAACGCGATCGATCGCCTGCTCTGTGATCCTCCAGATGTCTGAAGCGTTTTGTATCCAAATCGGGCTTTAAACTTCTCCAGCAGTATCGGATCCGCCTGGATCATCCAAACTGAGCCTCTGAGTGAATCTGCTGCCCTGAAGGACCAATGATATCACACGCCTCACTTTGCAGTTTTTATTAAGTTTTAAAATATCCAATAAATTTTGTTCCACCTCATGATTGGTGTTGATTCGTCACAAAATAATAAACATTTTGATCTTTATGTTTGAAGCCTGAAAAGCAGCAAAAGGTTGGAAAGTTTTCCCACGGCGCTGTAGGAACAGACAAACATGGCCGACACTTTGGCCATGATTCTAGTCACTTTCATTTTAGTAGTTCATCTCATTTTTATTCAGTTGCAGTTTTAATTCAGCTATACTTTTTATGGAGTGATTGTTTTCCCCTCTTCCAGGTTCTTGTTGGTAAAAAAAGTCAAAGACTAAATATTTCCAGCAGCATTTTAATGAAAGAACTAAAAGTAAACTTACAAATATGACCATGATGACGAAGGCAGCCAGGTACGACGTTCTGGCCATCCACATGCTGACAAAGCGGTAATGTTCTCCAGACACCACGTTCCTCAGGAAGCCTGCGGAGAACCGCAGAGCGACCGTCAGCCGCCTCTACCTGCTGCAGGTGGATTTCACACGTGTGGTCAGAGTGGGCGGAGCCTGGGTACCTTTGTTCTCCTCGTTCTCAGCGAGCGCCTTGACACTCGACATCAGGATGTCGTCGTAGCCCAGGAACTCGTCCAGCAGGAAGCGACTGAAGCCGTCTCCGAAGCACTCGTCCTTGGTGGGATCTGCACAGAACGTGGAGAGGTCAGCGGGGTCAGCGGGGTCACGAGACGTGGCGGCCCGCCGAGACGTGGCGGCTGACCCAGAGTGACGACCATGACGGGGATGTTGAGCCTCTGCCTGGTGCTCTGCGACAGCCGCAGGAAGCCATACTCCAGGGAATACTCCACGATGTACTCGTCCTGCGGCCACACTGGAACCACGACAACGAGAACAGCAGGGTGTGAACAACAAGCTGAAGGAAACAATCAGCCGCAGAAAGACCCTCCATCAACTCAGGAGAAGGAGTCTAAGTGAGGGGGAGGAGTCACAGAAGGCAACGGTGGGTTTACCTGCTCTGGTCATCATCTCCAGCTCAGACACTGAGTCCTGCAGCGGCTGCATACCTTTAGAGGCGGGGCTAAACGACACGTCCTGGCTGTCATTGGCTCCTCCTCTAGGGCCTCCTCCAATCACAGACGGCTGGAGACGGGGCTCAATGTCCAGTTCAAACTGCAGACAGGTGAGGACACAGACAGGTGAGGACACAGACAGGTGAGGACACAGACAGGTGAGGACACAGACAGTAACTTACCTGCACTGAGCTGTTTTCAAACACTGTCATCTCATCGTCCTCTTCTTCCTCGTCTCCCAGGCTGATCCCGGCCACTGCGGCTCCTCCTGGTTCGGCCTGCAGCTCCCCCTGGAGGCCGGCGGAGTCGTAGTGCTGCAGGAAGACGGCGGCGCGACTGGAGTTCCTCTGGATCTCCACCCTCAGGATGCCATCGCGTGGCCAGCGATCTCTCACCGCCTCCAGGCAGTTGATGGGGGAGCGGGAGAAAGCGATGTGGATGTAGGCGAGGATGAAGAGAACGAAGAGCGCCTGATGCAGAGGGAGGGACAAGAGGTTAGCCAATCAGGAGCTGGTAAACCTCCAGCTGTTCTAACAAACAGATCCTCGTCATTGTTGAAGGGTTGTAAGGATTCTTCCACCCACAACGCTCTGCAGACCAACTTTCAGCTTCAACAGGAAGAGGATGAAAATGAGCTGTGGCAGGACGCAGCAGGACACTTTGAATACACACGGTTCACCGATGCTCCAGCAGCGGCTGGCAGACATTTCAGAGACGTTTCAGAGACAGCTGGGTTTCAAATATTTTTTTAACCCTTTCTTGAATCCTTATTTTGTTCAGCTAATTTTAACTTATGCGGAAGAAAAATACAAATTTGGGTATCCTCAATTCCCGTGTCCAAACCAAAACCCCAAAGTGTGATGAGAAGGTTAGTGGGTTAGTGGTTTAGTGGGTTAGTGGTTTAGTGGGTTAGTGGTTTAGTGGGTTAGTGGTTTAGTGGGTTAGTGGTTTAGTGGGTTAGTGGGGGGCGGATCCACATCCGAACGGCAGCCTCTTTACAGATTGGAGGAACAGCGCCGGGCTCAAAGCCATCAGATGTTAATCAGAAAATATCGGAGATGATCTAAACTCCAGAATATATTGAAGGAACGGAGAAAATCATTTTACTGGAGTCTATAAAGAAAACAGCAGAAAAAATAAGCAAAAATAATTAGAATGTGTCTGAAGCTCATAACAGCTGCAGAGACAACAGAGTTTCAGCTCCTACAGGTCAAACTGTGTAACTGCAGCATGCAGCTTTAGACAGCTGTCGTTGCTGACCAGAACCAGATCAGAACCACCCGACCCGGTCCAGGTGGGACGTCTCACCTTCAGCAGGACGAAGAACTCAAAGACTCTCCTGAAAGACGGCGGGAAGAGCCGGGCGTAAGTGACGGCCATCTTGAAGAAGAGGGCGTGGAAGAGGCGGTCGCGCACATTGATGAGCGGGTTCTGGTTGATGTTAGGGTTCCGGATCCGGTTGGGCCCCATGTTGTTGTTCAGAGGAACGTTGTTGTTGTTGGCCTGGTTCTCCGACATGGCGGCGGCGGCTGCAGAACTCTGGTGCTCCCAAAGCCGTTCCTAGGTCAGCATGGTTCTGGTTCACTTCATGAAGGTGACTCAGATCCAGTTCCAGCAAGACCGACCCGGAACCTGGATCCACCTGGAAGGTTCAAACACAGGGCAGTTATTTACTGACTGGGTTCTGGTTCTGGTTGGCTGTGATGCTTTTGTCACATTTTTTATTTTCAGCTCCAGTAAAAAAATAAACCTGAACTGGAAATCCAAATCCTGAAGACTGGTTCTGGAAGAATGACCTCTGACCCTGACTGGTTCATCTCGCCGTTACCATGGAGACATGAACGTGTTCCTTGGTTAAATGTTCTGGTTGCTATGGTGACCATGAAACAAGTGATGGTTGGCTGATTGCGCTGCTAAGGTGATTTAAGAGGGCGTGGCCTGGAAGCTGATGGTTTGTACCAATGTTCTAGAGCCAGAGCCCAGTTCTGGACAGGTTCGGATCGGTTTGTCCCAGGGACACCCAGAACCCGGACCAGAACCGGTCGATAAACGCATCTGGATCAGAGCCGCTGCTGGTTCTGGTGGGTTCGCCGTGGTTCTGCTTACCTGGCCAGGTGTCAGGGGGTCTCAGGTGTTTAGAATCGGGACGTTGTTCCATCAGGTGAGGATTTCAGGTGTTCTTCAGAGTCTTCTGCTCAGGTGTGCAAGGGGCAGTGGGTGCGGGAGAGGCAGGGGTCAGGGGTCACCGCTGGGTGTTAGGGGTGTAACACCCGTGCTGACCCTCTGACAGGTCAGAACGGAGACCTGTAGGTGCGTCACACTCACCTGTCAGCGAAGTTTTCCTCGCGATGTTTTCATCGGCAGGAAGCTAGCTGTTAGCTCGATGCTAAATGGAAGGACCGGACCAGAAGCTCGACAAAGCCCCGTGTTAGCGCTCAGCTGCGGCTCGGAACCAACGGAGGAGCGGCTTCAGGCGGATCCAGAGGGCAGAGGAGCCGCTCAGAGAGTCCGGGAGGTGAGATCCGCTCCGAGCAGCAGCTCCAGCTAGCGGCTCCAGCTAACGGCTGCTGCTATTGCAGAACCACAGCCGGAAGTACGGGTCCTCGCAGCGGAAAGAGCTGAGTGTGCCCTGAGCGCTGCCTGACAGGCGGCGGGAAACGTTATTCCCGAATTGGACTGATCGGAAGTTTTTAACGCAGTTATTGCGAGTGGTGACCCAGAAATTAACCCTGAGCGCTGCCTGACAGGCTTACACAATGAGCTCTGATCAGGTTACCATGGGTTACTGCTCACTGGAGGTCTGCTGCTCTAGATCACCTGCTCTAGATCTGCTGCTCTAGATCACCTGCTCTAGATCTGCTGCTCTAGATCACCTGCTCTAGATCTGCTGCTCTAGATCTGCTGCTCTAGATCTGCTGCTCTAGATCTGCTGCTCTGGATCTGCTGCTCTAGATCTGCTGCTCTGGATCTGCTGCTCTAGATCTGCTGCTCTGGATCTGCTGCTCTGGATCTGCTGCTCTAGATCTGCTGCTCTGGATCTGCTGCTCTAGATCTGCTGCTCTGGATCTGCTGCTCTAGATCTGCTGCTCTGGATCTACTGCTCTGGATCTGCTGCTCTAGATCTACTGCTCTGGATCTGCTGCTCTAGATCTGCTGCTCTAGATCTACTGCTCTAGATCTGCTTCTCTGGATCTGCTGCTCTAGATCTGCTGCTCTGGATCTACTGCTCTGGATCTGCTGCTCTAGATCTACTGCTCTGGATCTGCTGCTCTAGATCTACTGCTCTAGATCTACTGCTCTGGATCTGCTGCTCTGGATCTGCTGCTCTAGATCTGCTTCTCTGGATCTGCTGCTCTAGATCTGCTGCTCTAGATCTGCTGCTCTAGATCTGCTGCTCTAGATCTGCTGCTCTAGATCTGCTGCAGCGTGTTGCGGACAATGAGGCGCCGTCAGGCTGGAAGAACGTCTTTATTGTGACTCTTCATGCAGCAGCATCATCATCATCCTCACACGGCGTTACAGATGGAAACAGGATGAGATCACATGCAGCAGCAGGGACGCCTTGTCCACCTGTCCCCAGGGAGGTGAAGACGGACAGGTGGACGGGCTGAGCCCCGCCGCGAAAAGCAGCTTCACAATAAATCACTAGAGAACCACAGTCACGTGACTCAGGCCGAGCCGATCGACATCCGGCACCGAGCGCATTACCACAACCAGACGTTACCGTAGCGACCGAGCCGTTGCCCTGGCAACAAAGTCGTTGCCGTGGTGACATTATGATGTCATGAATGTGTTTGAGTTTATGTGTGAAGTTAAAGGAACATTTCTCCTCTGCATCAGTCGCCATGGCAACAGGCCCATCCAGGCAGGTGAGGGGTCACCTGTGGTCCCACTGCCATCTGCAGAAATGCACCACGACCGCTCAAACTACCAATGAGAGCCAGAGAGAGGGTCGTAGCGTTGCCAATCATGGTCACGAACATGCTGCTCATACCCTGCCTTGAACCTAAATGAATGTTATCATGGTGGCTATGCTAGCTGCATTGATGGCAGTGCATACACTCGAGTGATTGACAGCCGTACTACCCACCTCCTGGCTGTGATTGATAGTTTCTAACTGAGTAGTGTATTCTGTAGTTAGCACTGGGAACACTGGGAACACTGGGAACACTGGGAACACTGGGAACAGGCCGAGATTATCTGATGACAGTTTGAACAAAAACAGAAAAAAACAAACATTTTATTAAAGTTACAAACTGCAGCTTTAAGCTACTCATCATTTGGATCCAGAGTTCTGGTTCTGGTTTGCTCCACTTCCAGAGGAAATCATTTAGATTTCTGGATGTGACCTTTGACCTCAGACGCTGTTGATGGACGTTTCTATGTGTGAAAAGTCCAATACTGTGTCCAGATGTTGTACCGTCACCAAGGCCACCAGGCCAATAACTTTAACTGCAATAAAGCTAACAGATCCCTCGCTGACATCACTTCCTGTTAGCAGAGAAAAACAAAGCTGCTGCTGGTATCGTGACCCCGCTGACCCTGAAGTTCAGCTGCATTTGGTTCCAGTATGTTGGTCTCCAATATCGCAAAGGCGTTTCTGAGTCGATAACATTGAAACATTTTGCTGCCAACATTCATCATTTTTTCACCTGCTGGCAAAACAAACGATGCTCAGTCGAGCTGCTAACGTAGCAACACATGCTAACGTCAGTTTCAGTCAGAACCAAGCGGCCAATCAGGAGCAGCTCATGTCTGCATGACTCCTTCATGTCTCATTATTGGACAAATATGTTTTTATCAGCTAAAAGATTTTCTGTCAAATTATAAACCTGTTAGCTTTAGTGCTGTTAACATGGCCAAAACCCAGGTGTCTCTGTCCCCTCCAGGTGTCTCTGTCCCCTCCAGGTGTCTCTGTCCCCTCCAGGTGTCTCTGTCCTGTCCAGGTGACTCTGTCCCATCCAGGTGTCTCTGTCCCATCCAGGTGTCTGTCCCCTACAGGTGTCTCTGTCCCCTCCAGGTGACTCTGTCCCGTTCAGGTGTCTCTGTCCCGTTCAGGTGTCTCTGTCCCATTCAGGTGTATCTGTCCCCTACAGGTGTCTGTCCCCTCCAGGTGACTCTGTCCCGTTCAGGTGTCTCTGTCCCGTTCAGGTGTCTCTGTCCCATCCAGGTGTATCTGTCCCCTCCAGGTGTCTCTGTCCCCTCCAGGTGTCTCTGTCCCGTTCAGGTGTCTCTGTCATGTTCAGGTTTCTCTGTCCCCTCCAGGCGTCTCTGTCCCATCCAGGTGTCTCTGTCCCCTCCAGGTGTCTCTGTCCCCTCCAGGTGTCTCTGTCCCGTCCAGGTGACTCTGTCCCATCCAGGTGACTCTGTCCCGTCCAGGTGACTCTGTCCCATCCAGGTGTATCTGTCCCCTACAGGTGTCTCTGTCCCGTTCAGGTGTCTCTGTCCCGTACAGGTGTCTCTGTCCCGTTCAGGTGTCTCTGTCCCGTTCAGGTGTCTCTGTCCCCTCCAGGTGTCTCTGTCCCGTCCAGGTGTATCTGTCCCCTCCGGGTGTCTCTGTCCCGTTCAGGTGTCTCTGTCCCGTTCAGGTGTCTCTGTCCAGGTGTCTCTGTCCCCTCCAGGTGTCTCTGTCCAGGTGTCTCTGTCCCGTCCAGGTATCTCTGTCATGTTCAGGTGTCTCTGTCCAGGTGTCTCTGTCCCGTCCAGGTGTCTCTGTCCCCTCCAGGTGTCTCTGTCCAGGTGTCTCTGTCCCGTCCAGGTCTGGTCCTGATGTCTCAGGGTTAGGGTTTGGCTCCCTGTAAACTCTTGTAGTAGTTTTCCTGTTCAGTCTGGTTGCGGATTTCTCGATCCAGCAGAACTAGCACCGTTTTGCGTCTCATGGCCATTTCCTTAGGCTGAGCGTCCGCCACCATCTCCGCTAGGTGGGCGGGGTCGGCGGCAGGTGAGGCGGAACGGCGCGGGCAGAAGCTGCTGGCGCGGGCCGTCGGGTCCGACCCGGTCAGCCTGTTGAGGCCGTAGGATTCTCGTGGGTCGTCTCCATTGGACGCCGCGGCCCAATCCCAAGGGTTTCCGTTCCCGGCCGGGGCGAGTGGAGGGGGCGGAGTTTGCACAACAGGACGGTAGGCGCCGTGGGCGTCCACGGTGACGATGCCCGGCCCGTCTCGCTGGCGACAGGAATCGGT
>NW_026562377.1:192500-305000 GCF_027474105.1 Poeciliopsis prolifica
AGCTGAACAGCAGAACGTGACGGTTCTGGAGGTTCTGCCTCAAACCCCCAGTGGAGTTCTGTGTGGACTGGCCCGGTTCTGTTGGTGCTCTCAACAGATCTGTGTTGATTCCATCTGTGGTTCCAAGATGGTGGTCCAGGTTTCCCCCAACCCCACCTGTTGCCTGGGTTGAGCTTTGGCAGTCTATGAAACACCAGTCTGATGCCTCATCTGGACCAGAACCAGCTGACCTGTGGGAGGAGTTGACCCTGTTGCCAGGTGATGGAAAAGTGGTTGCTAGGTGGTCAACTATGTTGCTGACCCCAGTTTGGCTGACCTCGTTCCTCCGTGGGGTACCTGTCACCAGACAGCTAACCCCACCTAGGTGGCTAACCCCATTCGCCGCCGCTGGCGTGCGTGCTAGCTCGCCGCTGGCGTGCGTGCTAGCTCGCCGCTGGCGTGCGTGCTAGCTCGCCGCTGGCGTGCGTGCTAGCTCGCCGCTGGCGTGCGTGCTAGCTCCGCTGGCGTGCGTGCTAGCTCGCCGCTGGCGTGCGTGCTAGCTCGCCGCTGGCGTGCGTGCTAGCTCGCCGCTGGCGTGCGTGCTAGCTCGCCGCTGGCGTGCGTGCTAGCTCGCCGCTGGCGTGCGTGCTAGCTCGCCGCTGGCGTGCGTGCTAGCTCGCCGCTGGCGTGCGTGCTGCCGTGTTCCTAACCTCCACTGAGGCGACGGAGCTGAGGAAGTTTGAGGCTTTTATTAGAAAACAGGTTTTATTTACAGAACACAGGGGGCGCTGCGGCCTCATTGCAGCAAACAGGAAGCAGCTTCCTGCAGACATCATCTCCATGGCGACCTGGCCACGCCTAGCCTGGTGCGTTCAGGTGAAGGTGGGCGGCATCCTCCTCCACAGACCTCCACACAGGCAGTTCTTGATCCAGCGCTGCTCCCACTGCTTCATGGCGTTCGTCTTGTTGGGGGAGCGAAGCATCGTCACGCAGCCACACCTGTAGAGGGCGGTGTGTCACATTTTACGGGGGCTCCGAGTGATCGGATACTGCAATGACATCACTTCCTGTGGGCTCACCTGGTGCAGGCCTTGCTCTCCTCAGTGGGGCTGACACCCATGTGAATGCAGCGCAGGTTGTCCATCTTCTGAGCTCCAGGACTCCTAAACACAAACACAGGTGAGGTCACCTGCAGCCAGAGCCCTGCGCTGCATCGGGCCAGGTGAGGTTTACCTGGTGAACACATCCAGGGGGGCGGCGCCTCCCACACCTTGCAGCGACGAGGCTTTCCCAAACTGCAGCCGCAGCGGCAGCTTCCCTTGCAGCTTCACGATGATGCCGTCGTTCACTGGGAGCCAGTCCATACTGGGAACCAGCAGCTGACTGGGCAGCAGGCAGCACTCATCTATCAGGCTCTCGTCGGGTTCCTGGGGGGGGCCGTCGTCCCGCGCTGCCAATTAGGGGACAGGAGTGGGGTCTTAGTGTAAGGAGCCCATTAATTAAACCCTAACATCCAATTTACGTAATGCCACTCATAACACCACTGAAGTTCTGCTTTCCCCCACACCCTGAACGCATCACCTGCCCTCCATGTTACAGTCATACATATCAGAGTGACATCCTGCGCCAGCGAGCTCGGTGTGTGTTGCGGCGTGGCGCCTTACAGCACAGCCACAGCTTGGTGAGCAGCCGGAACAGCAGCTGCATGCTGTCCTGGTTGTCTGACATGGCGGTGAAGGTGGGCAGGCAGCCGGGCTTCAGCAGCCCCCAGATCCGGATCATCACCAGCATCTCCCGCAGCATTCCCAGCGACGCCCCGTCTCTCATGAAGCCGAACCCGGGCCGAACCGCCGAGCCCTGCGGGAGGACGGGTCAGGGGTCAACGGCTCTCGCCTTGGCCGGATGAGGCGGCTGCAGGCTAAGCCGCCGTGAGGTCACCCACCTGGCTCACCTGGTTGGGAAGGTTGGCCAGCAGGTAGAGGACGAAGTCCCCCACCCATTGGATGAGCTGCTGCAGGGACTGCAGGGGGGGCCCGTCCAGGACGAACTCCTCTGTCTTCAGGTTGATCATCACCTTATCGATGTCTGAGGACACACGGCGCTCAGGTCAGACGCCGCTCTCCTGGCCTGGCGGCGGGTCGCCCGGCGCTTACCTGTGTCGGTGTTCTTGGTGCAGATCTCGGTCAGCCGGTCGCCCGGACTCTTGTCCGGCGTGTTGAGGACGTGCGGACGTAGCAGGGACTTCAGGGTGGAGCTGATGGCGATGAGCAGCAACTTGGCGTGGAAGTCGCACGCCCGCGCCGCCGTCGCCGTGGAGAGTTTGCAGAGAGACGCCTTGACAGCTACGATCCGCGTGGCCAGAACCTGCAGCGATCAGAGATCAGTGGAGAAAGGGTGCACCGCTGCGGCGGCAGCTGCGGCGGCGGCCCTCACCTGCTGCAGCGCCTGGTTCTGCCGCATGTACTCCTCATGCAGCTTCTCCACCAGGTTGTGCACCATGCTGGGCTGCACGTGCAGCAGCACGTCCCACCAGTCGTAGCCCGTCACCATGCAGTACTCCAACAGGAACAACAGGTGACGCAGTGTGGTGTTCATGTCCAGCACCTGGCCCATAGAGGGCGACACGCGCAGCATGTGGAGCTGAGGACAGACACCAGGACAAAAGGTTTCCTCTGCAGAGATTCAGCCCCATGTGGCAACAGACGGAGACGGGCCTCACCTTGCCGTGGCCGTCCACCCCGGCCAGCGCCAGCGAGGTCCAAGAGAACTGCAGCGCCTTGAAGTGGAGGGCGGGGCCGGCGGTACGTGGACGCTTGATGGCAGCGTCGTCCCCGGGCCGCTGAGCGGAGCCGTAGAACACGCCCATGGTGTGGAGGGACAGGCGGTGCAGGATCTGGATGCTGCCATCGTGGAATGCCAGGGCCAGACCTGCACCCAGAACCAAACCGAGTCACAGAAGGCCGGGCCCGGGTCGGGTCCGGGGTCCGCAGCTTCCTCACCCAAGCCGGGGCAGAACTTTGTGTCCGACGCCACCTTCAGGTCGGTGTTGGAGATGGAGATGGGCAGCTTGGGCAGCGCCACAGCAGAGACGCGCTCCAGGTCACCGGTGGTCGTCAGGATGCGCCACTTCAAGATGGTAGGCTGCTTCTCACCCACTGCGCAGAAGTTGGGAGGTCAGGGGTCGGGCCGTCAGGGGTCAGGGTCGGAGAGGTGGGTCTTACCGACTGGAGAGCGGTGCTGGAAGATGTTGTTGACCGGAAGTCCCTCCTTCCTGAGGGACCAGCACTCCACAATGCTGCCGCCCTGATTGGACGCGCACAGCAGCACCTGCGACCGGAGGAGCCGTCAGAGAGGGGCCCGTTCCGACCCGGCCGGCCCCGACCCGGCCGGCCCCGACCCGGCCCGACGGCGCTCACCTGCTCAGAGTTCTCCCGGGTTAGGAACTTGAGGTGCGTGACGGCCGGATATTTGTCCCTCCGCAACGGGTCGGTGGTGCAGCGCAGGAAGAGCGACGGCAGCAGCTCCGTGTCGATGCGGCACTTCTCGCTCACCACGCTCACCACCACCTGCGCACGCCGCCTGGTTAACGTGTGCCTCGCCTGCGCATCATGTTACCGTAGCAACAGCATTGCCTTCGGCCCTCACCTTGTAGAATTGGACCGGCGAGGAGCTGCTGCCGTCGGTCGCCGCCACCACGATGTTCCCGCCACCGGTGAAGGCGATGTCCGCCAGCGCCACGCGGCCCCGCAGTCGGCACAGGCTCTCGCTGGCCGTCAGCAGAGCGCCGCCCGGCTTCAGCAGCGAAACCGTCACCAGGCCGCTCACCGTCACCGCCAGCCAGCCTTCCATCGGCTTCCCGCCAAACAGCGTCAGCGACGGTGAGAACTTGACCCGCGAGAACTTTTCTCCAAAGTTGGTGGAGCCAGACTGCGGCGAGAGGACAGGTAAGGCCCGGCGGCGCTCCACGCAGCCTGCGGCCTCTGAGAAGTGACCTTACCATCTCTACATGCAGCGCCAGCTTGACGCCGTTGTGCAGCCAGCTCAGCGCCACGATGGGGTCTCCGTCCACCGAGCTGCTCAGGGCGCTCTCCCAGCTGTTCACCAGGTGCTCTGACATCGACCAGCACTGGATCCTGCCGTCGCCGTCCGCCGACAGCAGGCGGGAGCCTTCAGAACCGGGTCGGGACCAGGATAAAACACAGCGAGACACAATAGAGAACCAGGAAACATCAGAAGCCTGCAATTAAAACCCTGCAGAACTGGGTCAGAACGTCCAAGAGTTACAGAATTTGGACAACAGAAGACTTGGGTGAAGCTCACCTGATTGGTCCCACTCCAGACAGGAAATGACTTCACTGTGGCCAGAGTTGATGGAGAACACATCCCATGGATGCTCTGTGTCGATGATGTGGATCATGTGACTAACATCTGGAAGATGAACGGGTTCTGATTGGGTCAGAGTGGGTTCTGATCAGGTCAAAGTGGGTTTTCCCAGGTCTCTGGTCCCTGCCTACCTTTGGTGTCGTCATCATCGTTCTTTAGGTCGGTGGTGAAGGCCACCAGGTTCCTGCAGGACCAGGAGCTCACCAGTGGGATGGACGGACAGTGGGTGTTCTTTGGACGCTTCTCCCAGTCGCACACATACGCCAGCTCCATCTCTGAACCACTGAAGAAGAACCAGGACAGGTGGGCGCCTCACCTGAGAGAAAACAAACATCTGGTGAGGCTTTGTGTTCAGGTCCGTTTACTGGTTCTGATCCTCGAAGGTCAAACATTCAGTTCTGGTGTGAACTGGGATGGCCCAGTAGCATTTATCAGCAGGGGTCCCATCGCTTTTGGAAACTAGGAAAGATACTAAATACATTTTCAGATTTAAATCATATTATCCTGTTTAATAGGCTCGGTTCTGATCAATTCAGAATTCCCCTTAAAAGCTGCTCATTTAAGCTAGGTTGGATCCGTTGGTTTGATTGGATGTTAGCATAAATCTATACTCATTCTTTATAAGAACAGCCTTTTGAAATAAATTGCAGCCGAATTGGACCCGTCCTCAGACGGAACCAGGTCCAGAAGCTGGAGATGTTTGAAGTTCGCTGGTTAACCAGTTTAATTCAGTTTTTCAGCAGATGCTAGCATCCACTAGCTGTTTTTAGCTTACCTGACTGATTAAGTGGCGAGAAAATAAAGAAACTTTTTCAGTCTCAGAAAAGAACAAAACCGTAGAGTAAAACTTTGATATGAATTACAAGGCCGAACCGGACCGGGTTTAGTCGAACTTGCGTCTTTTCAAATAATGGAGCTAAAGACAGTGCAGTAAAACAGCCAGACTCGGTCCCACCCCCGATCCCACGAAGGCTGTACAAACAGCTGCCTGAATGTAAAACTGAATTATTCAAGCATCTCGTTAACAAGTTTTACGTGAACAGTGTTCCGTGTTCTTTTTGGCGTTAAATTAAAATTCTCTATAGATAATCTTCATTACGGTCTGTTAAACCTGTCTGCGGATTTCTGAAAAGGCGCCGCGGGCAGCCCGCAATACACGGAGGACCCAGAGACATTGGGAGGGCATTTTACCCTCAGTGCGTTCTGACAGGCTCTTTCAGAAAACCTTTAAAGCGCTCATGTTTACCACCGCCACCTGCCGGTGTTTTTTATTTAAACTTCTAGGAGATATTTGAGCAGAACAATATTTAAACACTTTAATATTAATGTACATGTTTTCATTCTGCTGACCAAACAGGCAAAATCTATCAAAAACCACAAAATCACATCTGAAATGTCAAATATGTTAATAATTAAAACTCTGCGATCTAAAAACAAAGAAACCACCAGTCAGTATTGTAGATGTACTTATTCTTTATTTCATGAAAGAAAAAACTTAGAGATTAAAATCCCTTTTTTTTCAACATTACTTTAGCAGAATGCCTGTCAGTAAACAGGTTCTCCATCGGCCAATCAGAGCGCACCCAGCTGCTTGGGAAGGACTGGAGGGTTCTTGGCATCATCTCCAAATGTGGTTGCTTCTGGTCTGGTGGAGAAACCTGAGCTTCTTAACATGGCTTGGGTCAGAATGTCACAGCAGGCTCTGACCTCAGCGTGGAAGAAGTTCTGCTCTCTGCAAAGTGGGTCGTTCTCAACTCCAAAACCCATCCAGACAAACAGCAGAACTCCAACAATCAACGAATTTTAGGGTTTCATTTATTTTGCTGTATCAATTTCAATCATGAACAGTTAGTGACTTCCTGTTTAGTTTTGTCAAATTAAAAGTGTCAAAATCAAACTCCTGCTTCACTCTCTGAGGTTAAACTGAAAGCAACCAGTTGTCTCCACTGGACGTCGACTCAGCAGCTGATTGGATCAGATGAGAGAACATCTTGTCTATAAGGGTCCATCAGTTGATGCTGCTGACCCATGACCCTGCTTAGGATTGGTCCACACTTGGTTCTGGAACCAAATCTGGTCCTGCATCTGGTCCTGGTGGTCTCACTTGTGGTCCTGGTTGGCGAACTGTCCAGCCTCCCACAGCATCGCTCTCTGGTTCTTATGACGAACGACTCGAGTGGACTCCACCACCTGAGACAAGAGACAGAGGGGACATCATGGTGATGGAATAGATGTACATGGAACCAGTCAGTGAAGTCTTTCAAAATAAGAGTCTTTAGTGACAGGGTCCAAATAACTCAAACTCCTGAAGATCCGCAGGTTGATCCAGAAATCTAGACATGCTAACTAGCCCCTTGCTAAACACGCGTCACGTCTTCAGCCTATAAGTTGAGAACCAAGTGGGCCAGCGTTCGCTGGGCCAGCAGAACCATCATTCAAAGTCTAACTGGGTTACAGAAAGCTTAGAGTGCTGATGGTTCAGAACCTTTTGGATTTAAACTCCCTTTATGACCTCAGGTTCATCTCCACGTCTCCCTCGGCTGTAGGACCAGTCAGTCCAGAGAACTGGACCGACTGACGGTTCTGTTTGATCCGGATCTACAAAATTAATGCAGAAACCTTCAGAATGTTGCTGAAGAGACGTTTAATCAGCAATCAATGACTCAACTTCTGTGCATGATGGCTGCCTCCATAGACCCAGTAAACAAAACCATCAGATCAGAACCTCTTAAACAATGAGGACTAAACATTCTGGGTTCTACAGAAACTCTCAAATAGCTTTTCAAAATAAAGCTCACAGATTCCCTTCAAGGTAAAAGTACTGCTCAGTCATGGATCGGGCCATAGGTTCTGTAGAGACTTTGACTCTGTTGATTATCTTGTGTTCTAGCTGGGGTTGGTTCTGTAACTGGTGTAACTGGTTTCTATCCTGCACCATTTCAGGGTCTTCGGTGCTTACCTCATTGTTGATGTCATCAACCAGCTGGATTCCTGCGTACTGAAAGACACAAACATCTTCAGACAGGAAGTCCCACCTCGCAGGCTGAGACAACCAAAATAAGAGCAGGAGACTCACAGCGCTCTCTTCCAGCTTCAGCTTGGCTCGGTGGTCCTCAAAGTCCTGCAGCAGCGTCTCCGTCAAACCTCGAGGAACCGTCCGGACCGCAAGTGGGGAGGAAGAGGCCGGGGGCGCCGAGGAGGCCCAGGGCTTAGCGGTGAAGAGGGAGGCAGAGGGCAGCAGGACGTCGAGATGAGGAGAGGACGAGGACGGACTGGCAGGTTTCTCTGAGACACAGGAAGGAAGCACAATGTGTACATGAGCAGGCATGCTAACACACAACCCTGAGGGATACCTGAGACATCAACCACAAAGTGTCTGTGACCAAATAGGACCTCTATGTTCTGGTTCTAGAGGAGTTCTATTGCCTCTTGTTGACCTTCTGTTGACCTGAATGCATCTCCAACACTCTATGCTAGGAGACACTGCCCCCCACAGGCCACCCCAGGAAGGACAGCCTTGTTCTCCTTGAAGCTTAGCTGTAGAGGCTGGACTCTGAGTCAGAAACTGTTACTAATTGACTCTGTCTGCTGGACTCTGGCCTCATTAGGTTACTCATTGTGTCGGCAGTGAGTCCGACCTGGAGCAGGCCCGGTTCTGGCTTAGTCTGGACCTCCTGGGAAACACCAACCCAGTATTAAAAGCTTGAAAAATGATGAAGCTAATCATGACTCAGTGTTCTTTAGAAATGACAGACCTTAGCAGCAGCCCAAAGGAACCAGCAGCGAGAATGTTGATCCCAGACGGTTCTTTTATCTGAACACAGAGTTAATGTTCCTCCACTAACTGACACCGGGATGCTCACAGCAGAACCCTGATCCGGTGAAGGGAGCTGATGTCAACCCACCTCTGTCCTAATCCCAGCCACATCAGCTGACTGCACAGCCAGGCAGGTGCAGGGGGGGCAGAGTGAACAATACCTCCTGCTGTCTTACCGCACCGACCCGTTTCCTCTACATGGTTGTGTGGGACAAGCCGGATCGGGAAGGAACAGCTTGGTGTCAGAGAGAGTTTGACAGGACAGGCAGAAACTGCAGTAAATATCGGCGTCCTTTTCCAAAACCGCCTGGGGTTTAATTCATCTTAGTGACAATAGGTCCAACATCACGCCTGACTGTAAATATTTCTATTTCTCATTAAAACAGAAACTAAAAAGCTGATGCCATTAAACTCAGGACAGGAACCTGGTACCTGTTTTCAGTGGCGGGTAGAACTGCCTCACAGCCGTCCTGGATGCCTGCTCCGCCAGAGGAGCCGGAGAGAAGACGGGTCGGCTGGTTTCCTTCATGGACTCCCTCAGCTCTCTCAGCTCCTGTTCTCTTTTTAGAGCTTCTTCAATCTCCTTCTCAATGAAGTCTGGAGCTCCTTGCCCTCTGGACTGCAGGCCTGTGGACTCCAGGTTCTTCCTCCAGCTCTGAGGGAGCTCGAGATCATGCAGGGTTGTTGGTGTGAGAGAAGCAGGAGGGGAGGAAGCCGTTTGTTTTCGCCCCTCAGAGTCCCTTGGTGTGAATACGGAGGTGGTTGGGTTCGTCTGGGAGAACCAGGACTCATCAGGATGTCGGTGAGGACAGCATGGAGAGAGGAACACTTCATCTGTTCCAGAATCGGACTCAGGCTTGTCTCCTGAATGTAGGTTAGCCTCTTCTCTCTTGTACCCCAGCTGTGGAGGAGCAGCTCCGTTGTCTGGTTCCTGGATCTCTTGTTGCTGGGGGCTCTCCTCCCTTTGGCTTTTCCTTTGGGATTTTCTGTGGATGATGAAGCTCAGTGGATTCTTCTCAAAGGTTCGGTCAGGTGTCAGAGACAGCAGTGAACGTCTGGTTTCAATTCTGATCATCTCCGCTTGACCACTGCTGTGCTTCAGGCCTCGAGACTTCCGTAGCTCTGCCTCACGTTCCAGAGTTAATCGGATCTCCCTCTCAATGGGGGTTTCAGGGAACATCTTGGATTTCCTGCGTTGATCAAGCAGGCCGACATCACTGCCGTGGCCTCCAGCCACTTCGACTGACAGTTCCTCATGGCCAGAGTCTTCAAAGACGCTACTCTCTCTACTCAGACTGGCATCGGATCGGAGCACCGTCTCTCTCCTCTGAAGATCCATTTCGTCTCCGCCTGCTGCTCTAACTGGAGTCGTGTTATCGCCTGTCTCCACGGCACCATAGACCTTCACCTTCCTTGACATATAAACATTAGAATCCAATTCTGGAGTCACGGCCAGTGGGATTTTGGGGGACCGGATGGGACTGAGCATGTGTGCCAGTTGGTCTTGCTCTATCTGTAGAAACTTCTGTCGGGCTGCACCAAAGTTGATCTGCTCCTTCACCACGGCCCCTGGCGCAGTGGTTTGAGGAGATTCTGGTCTGGAGAGAATAGGACTGAAGCTCAAACTGAACCCCTCCAGCAGTCTATCTGTGGACAAGATGGTGTCCAGAACCTCCGCTTGGTTCTGTGGTTCTGGTTGGCTCCTCCTTGGAGCCTGGCTGTGGATGATCATCTTACGAAGCTGCTTCTCCTCATCCTCATCTATCATTTTCATCCCGTTGTTGGAATCCACCATATACTGATTGTCTCCATTGCTCTCTGAGAACAGACTCTCTGGCTTCTTGTTGCTGCTGTAGGTCTGTAGTTTGAATCCTTTCTCTTTCTTCAGGACGACCAATTGAGCCTGGCGCTGTGGTGACACCATCCAGGCTTCGTTCAGCTCCGCCTCCGGACTCCTGGGATCCTCCACAAAGGAGTAGAAGCCACTCTGAGAGCCAGAGCTGCTACCGGGACTGCTGGGCTGCCACTCGTCACCGCTAGAGTCCCCATCCTGCACCGTGACATGCCGGACATTGACTAGGCCGTTCCGGCTTCCGTCGTTCTCCAAGGAGCCAGAGTCCCGGTCCGCCAGGCCAAAAGCAGGCCCAACAATGGTTCTCAGGTCTGAGGGCTGCAGCAGGGGGGACAGAGGCTTCAGCACCCACTTCCTGGGGGAGCTGTCCATGTCTGTAGGGGGCGTTGTGGAGCCACAGGGGGTAGAATCGTCTCTGGATCTCTGAGAACTTTGTAGGGATCAAACAGGCAAACAGTCTTCGGTGGAGATACTCTGAAACAACAGTAAAGACAATTTCTGAAGCCAAGGAGGAATAAACTAATCAGCGACACTCATGGAGACCTGTGGGCGTTTGCAAAGCATTGTGGGACTCGTAGTCCCTGTAGAGTCTGAGAAATGAAACTGAAGTCACAGAGAAAAGACGTCTGACTGATGAGAGATGAGTTTACAGAGAGGAGCGGCTCGGGTCACCTGACGCAACAACCCGCCTCTTATCAGATCCGCCCTGCAGGTCCAGAGATAAACCTGCTGAGACCAGCGGTTCTGATGGACCCGGTCCAGTGTTGACGGCAGCTGTTCTTAACAGGAGCTTTTAAACTGTGCGGATCTGCACTGGTTTCCGGTTCCAGCAGTCCCAGTAAGGCAGTCTTAAACTGGATCTTATGCTGGTTCTGTTGGTGGTTGGCCACAGAACCGACCGTACTGGGTTTGGCCCAGGTGTGTTTAAAATCAGAACTTGATTTGGGTCACTGACATCTAAACTGGTTCAACTCATCCAGTTTGAAACTGGTTTCATACTGAATTCTACAGGGTTCTGGACCGGTTCTGTTTATATAACTGCCTTGATACTGGTTTAAACTGGTCAGATTTTTCATTGTTTTGATTGGGATTAAAGTTGGTTCTGGACTGGTGTCATCCTGGGTTTGAACTGGTCTCAGTTTGTGTCAGTCCTGGTTTTAGTCTGGGGTCGGACTGATAATGCGTTGCCTCCTGCAGGGTTCTGGTCGGGTCCATATTAATAGGATCAGATTTCAGATCTGATCCTCATCTCTGATCCAGAACTTTTTGGACTTTCTGTCACAGCTGGTTCGGGTCCGAATGGTTCGGAATCAGCTGGTTGTCCAGGATGGTTCCGAGTTCTGGAGAAGGTCAGTTCATGTTGGGAGGATCAATCTGGATCAGAACCGTCTGATGAGATGGTGAAAACCCGGACCACAAGAACCGCAGGAGGAACATTCAGAGCGGCAGCTCCGCCTGCGACCGGCTGATAAGACGCCGCTCCCGCAGCTGGCGGCCGATAGGCAACCGCCTGCTGCAGGGCAACCGAACCGGGCCAGAACCGGGCCAGAACCAGTGTGTGTGTTCCTCTGTGTCTGTATCTGTGTGTTTGTTATTTCTGGACTGAGCCGAACCACAGCCCCGCCCCCTAATGACCCAAACATCTGGTCAGCCTCTGACCTGAACAACAGAATCTCTCTTACCTCCATCAGTGTCCAGCAGCAGCCGCAGCTCTGAAGAGCAGCTGCCCGAGGGGACGAAGGTCGCTGTGAGGCCCCGCCCACTCACTGGCCCCGCCCACCTGCTCTCCATCAGCAGGTGGACTCTGGATCATCACCATGGAGACAGTGGGTCTTTCTGGGTCCAGTGTTTCCCAGCCCTGGTCCTCCAGGCTCACTGCAGCCTGGTGGTTTCAGTTTGCAGCTGTTTGCTGAACTGCAATCAGCTGAATCAGGCATCATGAAGCAGGGAAACAGATAAAACATGCAGGGCAGTGTTGAGAATAAATAATTCTGTTTTTCCTTCTGTCTCTTTTAGCTAGTTTTAGTAAAGCTAAATCTAAAGAAAATGACATGTTAGGAAACAGTCTCAAAGCGAGGGTTAGAAGACATGACATACTGGAGAACGGCCTTTTTAGAGCGCAGCTCAGATAGAGGCTAACAAAAGGAATGGAAAACTTTTGTTTGATGCCATTTTGTCCTGCTAACTCTTAAAGGTGGCATGAGAAATGGACCAGCTGTATTTTGGTATTAATTACTGGAAATCATGAATTTAACTCACTGATTCTTTTTCAACCTCAGACATCAAGAACTGAGCAAGGAAGACGGAGAACCAGGAGAACCAAGCCCCCTGCTGGACCGGAAGCAGTACTGCAGCCCTGCTCCCCCCTGCTGGACCGGAAGCAGTACTGCAGCCCTGCTCCCCCCTGCTGGACCGGAAGCAGTACTGCACCAGGTTGTTGGCAGCCTCACCTTGTTCTCCGGGTCCAGACTGAGAGCCAGAACCTTCCACGGCGGAGTGTACTGGAACATTCTGCTGCTCCAACTGGACCTGGCCTGTTCTTGCTGGGAAAGACAGAAAGAGTCCACAGAGTCCTTTACGGTGAGTGGGGAATGTGGACGTTTATTAAACAGAGGAATTATGTATACAAGTTGCACATGTATCGGTACCTTCTGTAAATTCTGCTCAGAGCTCCAGGATGATCAGTCTGGATCAATCTAAACACCAATAAATCAGCGGATCAATATGATCTCTGATCAATGGCTCCATGTTCTCCATCAGAGCCAGAGATCCTCAGCTATACCTGAGATTATTGATCACCTTCAATAATCAAACTTATTGATCAGCCCTGTTTTCCCTTTAGTGAGAATGAATGAGCCATAGATGCATTGAGACCACTGGTGGGCAGTCCCGGTCCTCAAGGGCCGGTCTCCTGCAACTCTTGGACGTCTCTCTGGTCCAACACTCTTGAATCAAATCAGTGAATCACTTCCTCGGTGCAGTTCGGTTCTCCAGACTCATTATTTGACTCTGATGTGTTGAAGTGAAGATGCATCTAAAAGTTGCAGGAGACCCTCCAGGCCTGGAGATGCCCTCCCCGATTCAGACGATGCGTTACGTCTTTATGAGACAAACTGGACTGAGGTTTTCACATTTTTACTTTTGTTTTCTTTATTTTGTGTTAGTTTATTGTCTGAGGATAAATCGTTTCAGTTTTATGTTTAAAGAATAAAAGATTTATGATAACCATCGGGTTCGATGCTTCTTGGACTAAATAACTGAAGTCAGGTTTCAGTGTATTTAGGTGAGTTTCGATGCCTTTAGTTTGTTTTTGTCTGTATTAAAAGTGGCTGCCACACATTTTCACAGCAGGTAAAAAGCTTGCTAAACTTCATGCAAACTTTCACATCAAGTTTGTTTTATACATCTTGTCTCTGTGTAAAATATGTTGCCACAAACAGCAACATATTTTACGAAGCCCTGAGGGTTTTTTATGCGCCGCAACTTTCTGTTGCTTTTGAGTTTTAACACAGAGTTCAGCTCTGGTTCTGAAGCTGAAGGAGCCAACGACAGGTTGGTTCTGGTTCATGTCTGGTCTCCTTCTTCAGGTTGTTCTGTTCTTTATGAAGGTTTCGGTTTCGTCACTGTCGGAACCAGAACCGAGCCCAGCCGTCGGACACACAGACAGAGCATCATTAAAATGTGTGTGTGTGTGTCTATGCGTGTGTGTGTGTGTGTCTATGCGTGTGTGTGTGTGTGTCTATGCGTGTGTGTGTGTGTCTATGCGTGTGTGTGTGTGTCTATGCGTGTGTGTGTGTGTCTATGCGTGTGTGTGTGTGTGTGTGTCTATGCGTGTGTGTGTGTGTGTGTGTCTATGCGTGTGTGTGTGTGTGTGTCTATGCGTGTGTGTGTGTGTCTATGCGTGTGTGTGTGTGTCTATGCGTGTGTGTGTGTCTATGCGTGTGTGTGTGTGTCTATGCGTGTGTGTGTGTGTGTCTATGCGTGTGTGTGTGTGTCTATGCGTGTGTGTGTGTGTGTCTATGCGTGTGTGTGTGTGTCTATGCGTGTGTGTGTGTCTATGCGTGTGTGTGTGTGTCTATGCGTGTGTGTGTGTGTGTGTTGCTGAGCAGGGGAGTTAGACAGGAATTCTGCTGATCGACAGAAACACAGACACAATGTTTACGCTTCCCCCACCTTGCCTCTATGTCAACACACACAAGTTTGTATTTCTATCCATGTTGGGACTTGGTTCTGACTTCACTTCCTGTCAGGACCGCCATGTTTACTGGACTAGCTGGCAATGGGACTTGGACTTCCTGCTGACCTATTTCAGCAGAATGTGTGGGCCATGTGAACTATGGCTTTAGTCAACCAAAGCAAATGGGATATATCACACTAAACCAAGCCTTACATGTTGAACTGGATCCTCAGCGGGTCCAGACGTTCCCATTCTTATGGATTTTATATCATGATTCCTCAGATTTTTATCATCAGAAACTGTAAAGTCAGGATCTGAACTGTAACACACGGAGCTGCCTGCAGGTGGCAGCAGCTGAACTGCATGACAGGTGAGATTTAGAATAGGAAAATACACCATTGCACCGCCAGCAGCAGCCTGAACGGTTGACACCAGGCGGGATGGATCCACGCTTTCATGTTGTTGATGCCAAATTGTGACCCGACCCCCTGAATGTTGCAGCACAAATTCAAACCAAGCAAGGTTTTTCCAATCCTCTGTTGTCCAATTTTGGTCACAATTGTGAGAATTGTAGCCTCCGTTTCCTTAGCTGACAGTTGGTGTAGTCATCTGCTGCTGTAGCTCATCCACCTCAAGGTTCGACGTGTTGTGCATTCAGAGACGCTCTTCTGCAGACCTCGGTTGTAACACGTGGTTATTTGGTGATGCTTGGTTTGAACTGCAGCAGATCATCTTGGCCATGCTCAGATGCGTTGAAATGCTACCATCTGAGTGGCTAATTCCACATTTTTATTAATGAGAAGTTGGAGAGGTGTAACTAATAAAACGGCCAGTGAGAGTAAGTGTAGGTCATTCAATTAACTCTACATCCTTAAGAAATAGAAAACATTATGTTATGTTATTAGAGAATTTTTATTCTATGGTGTCAGTAATACCAGAATTAATAATAAATAAAGACTTTGTTTTATTCTGACTTAGTGATGTAATTATATCAGTTGTGTTACCAACCCACACCAGTAGAGGCAGTAATAGACCTGAAAAGAGCAACTGGGGAGCAGATTTAGAAATACACAGAAAGATACAAAATTTGTTAGAAACTATGAGCTGAACTGAAGTAAATAAAGACAGGAGTTCAAATACATGCTGAGAGTGAAAATCCTTCCTGAAAGTTAAGATATATCAGAGATTTAAAGAGAAAATTATAAATGGAGACTTTGGATAAGATAAGAAATAGCGCCCCCTTCACTTCTGGACTCATTTCCAAATAAGACATTTGTCTGCCATGTGGCCTGGCCCCACCCCTTCCTGTTTGCGGCAGGAAGGTGGACTTGCTTCCCCAGGAATCCAAGCTGTTCCCAGCGGGGCCACAACGGGCTCTTCTTTGACCAGTCTGATCAGAATCAATTGAACCCATCATGTTCAGAAAGCAACCGACAAGATCCATGACTTACAGTTCAGAGCATAAGAAAGAATCCAGAAAAGACAGCAGAGGTCAGAGAAAAAAAAAATCAATGGCTTTCACCAAGAGAAGAAGAAGGTGAAGAGGATGCAGCAGGGAGACCTTCATCCAGACAGATGACCTCCTGGCGACAGTAAGGTCCCAGCCACTGGTGCCACCTGCAGGTTCTGCAGAAGAAGAAAAACAGGAAGAGCTGATGGCGCTGCTGATGGCGCTGCCGGACGGTCTGCATGGAGCCATGGGTTCTAATGGAGTCAGTCTGAGTCCGATCACTGAGCCAATACACTATCTGGTTCTGTTTCTGGTTCTGCTGTGAGGTCCGGAATCAGGGCCCGGCCAGAACCGGGCCATCAGAGAGAAGAAACCCAGAAACTGAGAAACAATCTGAGACCCACCAAGACCCACCCCAACACACACACACACATATATATATATATAAAATAAAAAAAAATTCCCTTCTCACCCACCGCGGGTGGTTCTTATCCTCTGAGCTCGGGTCCTCTACCAGAGGATATATATATCTATATATATAGATCTATATATATGGTCCTCTACCAGAGGTTATATAGATATAGATCTATATATCCTCTACCAGAGGCCTGGGAGCTTGAGGGTCCTGCAGTATCTTGGCTGTGCCAAGGACTGCACATTTCTGGACTGAGATGTCTGATGTTGTTCCTGGGATCTGTTGTAGCCACTGCTCCAGTTTGGGGGTTACTGCCCCGAGGGCCCCGATGACCACAGGCACCACTGTGGTCTTCACCTTCCAGGCCCTCTCCAGTTCTTCCCTGAGGTGTGTGTGTATATATATATGGACATGAGCCGCAAGGACGGAGGCAGAGGACTAGTGAGTGTGAGAACCACTGTCCAGGACGAAACAACTAAGATCCATAAATACATCAGGGACAAAGCCTCAACAGACAATGTGCTCAGTGAATGTCTCAGACAACAGGGAACGGAGGTTGAGGTGCCAGAGATACCATCATGGGAGGACAAACCCCTACATGGGATGTACCACCAGCAAATAACCCAAGTGGCTGATATCAGTAAATCCTACCAATGGCTGGAAAAAGCTGGACTCAAGGACAGCACAGAGGCCCTCATCCTGGCCGCCCAGGAACAGGCCCTAAACACCAGAGCAATAGAGGCCCAGATCTACCACACCAGACAAGACCCAAGGTGTAGGTTGTGCAAGGAGGCCCCTGAGACAGTCCACATCACAGCAGGGTGCAAGATACTGGCAGGGAACATGGAGCGACATAACCAAGTGGCAGGCATAGTGTACAGAAACATCTGTGCAGAATATGGACTGGAAACCCCGAGATCAAAGTGGGAAACACCCCCAAAGGTGGTGGAGAACGCCAGAGCTAAGATCCTGTGGGTCTTCCAGATCCAGACAGACAAAATGGTAATGGCAAACCAACCAGACATTGTCGTAGTGGATAAACATCAGAGGAAAGCCGTTGTGGTAGATGTAGCAATACCAAGTGATTGCAACATCAGGAAAAAGGAGAAACTGGAGAAATACCAGGGCCTCAGGGAAGAACTGGAGAGGGCCTGGAAGGTGAAGACCACAGTGGTGCCTGTGGTCATCGGGGCCCTCGGGGCAGTAACCCCCAAACTGGAGCAGTGGCTACAACAGATCCCAGGAACAACATCAGACATCTCAGTCCAGAAATGTGCAGCAGTCCTTGGAACAGCCAAGATACTGCAGGACCCTCAAGCTCCGAGGCCTCTGGTAGAGGACCCGAGCTCAGAGGATAAGAACCACCCGCGGTGGGTGAGAAGGAAATTTTATATATATATATACACACACACACATATATACACACTGCTTCACACTAACTCCATTTTATTTCCTTTCAGAAAACAGACAGGCATACAGGTGAACACACCTGGAGAGTGAAATGCTAACATGCTAATGCTAATATACTTAAGTATTCTCAGCAGGAAACAGCAGGTGTGTTGAAGTGACAGCAGAAAACAGGAAGTGATGTCATGTTGTTAAAGGGAAAGGTGGAGTGGGCGGAGTTAGTTCAGTCTCAGTCACATGATGCTGCAGCATTTACACGGCTGCTCCTTCTTCCCTGCTACCGCCCTTCCCTCCACCGCCGCCTCCCCGTTGCTCGCCATTACCGTTTCTGGAGCTGTGGTTGGTGTGGGCGGGGCAGCAGAAGGCGGGGCAGCAGAGGGCGGGGCAGCAGAGGCAGGTGGATCGACCTTTCCATCTCCGTCATTGATGAGCACCAGCTCCGCCTTCACCGTGCCCTGCAGCCCCAGAAGCTTCCTGGTCTCGTCCTCGTCCTCCACATCCTGGTATCCCATGAACACCATGGTAACCGGGTTGTCGGCGCTGGCCTCCGCCACGTCCGGCTCCCCGCCGGCCGTCGTCTCCAGCCCCGTGATCGCTGCGGCGGTGGACGGGGCGTGACCGGGGGTCCGTGTGGACCCCGGTTCCGGTTCCGGCAGAAGGTCCGACTCCCTCCGGACTTCTCCCGTTGGCCGGGAGGTTGCCGTGGTAACGGAATGTGACATCACCGAGGCCTCGCCAGCTTTGTGGATGAGCTCCTCCACCTCAACGGAGCTGAGCAGGTGAGCGTCGTCCCCGTTCATCTCATGGACCACTGGGGACAGGGACAAGGTGGGACGTTAAAGGGACTCTGGACACACCTGCTGCTGAAGGACCAATAGCAACGCAGCATTGGATGACATCACACCATGCACCATTGCAGCGCTGCCCTCAATGGCAGAACACAATGTTGCTTCTCTTGCGTCTTCGTCATGCCAGCAATCACTTTAGATGAAGAGGAAGCCATCTTCCTCTTCATCAGGCTCCTCCTCTCTTCTCCTAAAGCGCGCTCAGCTTTTTGTTAAATCTCACCTTTCTGTTCATCTTCATAGACTTTGACCCCTTGATCGGAGAGGTCAACAGGAAGTTTGGTGTTAGTGGAAAGAACTCTGGTTTCCCCCGTCACTTTGTCCCGCT
Organism: Poeciliopsis prolifica; assembly: GCF_027474105.1. Taxonomy (NCBI): domain Eukaryota; kingdom Metazoa; phylum Chordata; class Actinopteri; order Cyprinodontiformes; family Poeciliidae; genus Poeciliopsis; species Poeciliopsis prolifica. The sequence continues at coordinate 211,154 of NW_026562377.1, forward strand.
CTACTTTAATCTCCACTGAGTACATGGCTGGAGGACAGGAAGTGGAGGACAGGAAGTGGAGGACAGGAAGTGGAGGACAGGAAGTGGAGGACAGGAAGTGGTCAGAGAGGATGCACATGGTTAACAGTGGGAAAGAGGTACTCATGATGTCAGCACCACCTTGACCTCTGACCTGCTCAAACAGCAGTCTGGATCACCTGGTAAGTATTTCTAAACTGGAATTGAATTACATTAACAGAAAGCTAATGGTTGCTATGGCTACAAACCTGCTGGCATGGAGCTGCAGGTAATATTTTATAATACTGTTTATCATGTTATGTGCCTATAGTTATCACAAACATGATAACTACATGATAACATGTAGTTTATCATAACCCAACACAGTAATAACCCTGTAATTGAGTCACTATTAGACCTAATAGAACGTCTTTATTTTTCTTCCATCACCGTTAATGCGGCTCGTACCGCTGCGAGCCCCCCCCACAGAACTGCTATCAAAACGTGCGGCTCGATGCCAACAAGGAGGCAATTAGTGTGCCATCAGAGTTACCATGGCGAAATTTCCAACTGCCGAAACTTAAGAGTGTAACTGACGTTTCGTTAGAGTGGGAAGCAGTGCCATTTTTTACCCCAAATAAATTTTGAAATCGCCGCCACACCCACAAATATCGCCCTATCGGTATCAAACTCGGTCATGACATCAACACAAATGCCTGCTCCGGTAAAATGTTTTCAAAGTTTCTAAATTTTGAAATTGCTAGGGCTTACAGTTTTCTGTCTAGGTGCTTCAGAGTGAAGTGATGCGACAGGATTTCCACTCGCTCAGCCAGGATCACTTCCAAGTATTTCTGATAAATTTCAGACCTCAGCGCACACCATTTTTATCTCATTGCTATTACTGTGAGTGATGTACAGATATGAATAGCGGGACTATCGGAGACGAAAGATAACCCTCTCATACGCTTCAAACGGTTTTCCGTTACGTATCACGGTTTCCGAACGGGAAGGAGTTGTTCGGACCGCTTTTTTTAGTGAAACTGGCTGCAGCTGGCAGAGGATCCATTGCCATAGCAACGGAGCACAGCAGGGCAGAGCAGCTGATTAGGACTACAAAAACGCATCACTGTAGTTTTTACTATGGCAGATGGCCTTTAGAACTACTTCTTTTTTGGCCATTATATAACTGAATTCACTGAATCAGTGTTACACATGGGATCAGTATTGCCATTTCATATGAAACTTACTGAAAATTTCAAAATAAAAGCCTCTATAGTTCTGTCACGTTAGTGCACTGCCATAGGCGGTGCAATAAGATTAACCTGCATTATCTTTTTCTCTCAGGTTAGGCCATCAGCATTAACATTAGCCTTTTCCCTAAAATAAGCTTTTACCTATTTTTGTTGCTTAGTAGCAATGTTTTGGACACTCAGTGTAGCAAGACAACATTCTAATAATACCCCACATGCTACTGGCATCATTTACATTAGCATTTTAGCTTACACACCCATTTCAACATACTGAATGGTGCAAGTCCATGTTGGTAAACATGCTTGTGACTCTCCACAAGCTATTGACCACCATTTAGCCAAGCTTAGCATTGATGGTAAAGTTTAGCATCAGAACGCTGGGTCCGAACCAACGGGCACACTTTGGCAGGCCCCAGTTAAATTTCTTCACGAATTTTGTAGTTATAATGCCTTTAACATATTGTAAACCTGTTACCATGTTATAAACATGTAGTTAACAGACTGTAGAGCTGCAGTGAGCAGCTCTACAGTCTGTTGTGCTGCCATGCTAATATGTTGCGCTGCCATTGTAAAACCTGCAACATCTTAACTGGTAGTTAAGTTATAAACATGTAGTTGATGCTTTGTAAATGTGTAATAGACATGTAATAAACTTGTAGTTAACATGTTATGAGGTTGTAGATCACCTGCTGTCCTGTTCAGGTGTAGTTTACCTGGAGATTACATGCTGAACATCTTACTCACCTTTCTTCATCTCACCCCGGTCTTCTCTTGATTTACTGACTTTAAGACTTTTGTGAACTTTGACCTCTGCAGGGTCTCATGGGACAAACGGGAAAGACAGAGACAGAATGTGATGTCATCACTCTGTACTGCAATCTGATTACTGTATCCTGATTGGTGTATCCGCTCCTACCTTGGATCGCCTGACCTGACAGCTTAGCTCCGCCCAGCTCCATTCTGCTGTGACCTTTGACCTCAACAACTGATCAGAGACATGAGTTAGATGTAGAAGCAACACAATAAGAAACAGAGAAAAGTAGTTACCTGGATCAGGTGTTGGATTCACCTGGAGGCACAAACAGAGACAGGAAATAAACCTCCATAATCATACAGGAAACAGTGAGACATTTCACAATAAAAGCGTCCCAGTGAGATTGACTGAGGGTGTTTACTCACAACAGAGTGTGTTATGGTCTGAGAAACAGGTCCAGTTTCCAGCTTTGAGACTTCCTGCTCCAAACTGTAGACAAAAATAAAAAATAAACAGAAATAAACAAAAATAAACAGAAATAAACAGAAATGAATGAAAATAAACGAACCAATCAATAAACTCACAAATTAACGTAGTATAATGAAGGACTAGTAAAGTCGCTGAGAAACCAGATCAGACCTCCTGATGGATTCTTCCAGGGTTCTAGTTCTGGCTTCATCCTCCTCCAGCTGACTCCGGACCTGTTCCGGGTCCTGGTTCTGGTTTTGGTCCGGTCCATCGGGTCCTTGCAGGAGCCAGCGCTCCCTCAGAACTTTCGACTGAAGAGAAAGACACAGCGACACCTTCAGGTGACAACAGACAATTGCTCTGTTGCTGGTACCGTCTGCCGGTACCGTCTGCCGGTACCGTCTGCTGCTAATCGAGGCCTGCTCTGGGTACCAGTAGAACCAACCTTCAGGTGCTGCAAAGCTCTCCGTTCGTCCTCCAGCTGGCGCCGCTTGTTCTCCATCTCCGTCTGCCACTTCCTTTTTTCCTGAGGTATGATGGGAAACTGAGTTGGTTCGGCCTCAGTGAACCAGAACCAGAACCTCTCATGACTTGTCAGTGCCCTGCTGTCAGAGGTATCTGAGGCTGTTATTTTGAAAGGGCTGAGGTGGCGTTTCCTGCTGGCCGCCTGCCAGTGCGTTTGTCTCTGAGTGATTCTGAATAAAGCTGACCTGGTTTGAATGCAGAATCTTCCTGGACTGGATCCAAACCGGATCAATACCAGCATCGATCAGACCCGACCGATGCTGGAACCTGTCCGTTAATCCTTAGAGCCCGGCTAACACCAGTCCGGTTCTACAGAACCTTCCAGGAGCCTGACCTCTGACCCGGTCTGAACCCACACAGAACAGGTCGGGTTCCATCTCTGCAGGAACCCGACCCGTTTGGTCTTCTGACATCGGTTCTGATCGAAGTCTGTTTGATTTTTAATCAATCAGTTTCATTGATGGATGGACTGGTTCTGGTTCTTTTGGGACGATTCTGTTCAGAACTTACCGCCAGCTGCTGCAAACGGTTCTGATGAGCCTCCATGGTGCTGAAACACAAAAAGAGTCGGGTCACACTCGGTTCTGATGGTCGATCCAAAGTTCTGGTCCAGGTTCTGAGTCCTTACGGCAGCTTCCCCACTTGGATGTTCAGAACCACAGCCAGTGGGTCAAATGGGCCTGCTCTGGTTCTGACCGGAAGCTCCGCCCCAACCCACAAGGAAACAGGAAGACCCTTTCAAAATATGAGTCCCATCACCAGAAAGGTTCTGCTGGAATTCAGAGCCTCATCTGACCCGTCTGAGGCTGCAGGAGGTTATCAGAACCTCACCACGAACTTTGACCTCCAGGTGAGATGACCTCAGAGAGCCGCTGGGCCTGTGGAACACCTGCAGGCAGCGCTGACCTCTGACCTTGATGCTCCACCCCCCTCCGCCTTTGTTTTGAAAACCTCACCGGAAGTAGTGCTGCCTGCGAGCGTCCACCTTGATGCGTCACATTAATATCAGTAAACTGATCAATAACTGATACCAGCTGCAGCTCATTGATCCATGATCGGATCCTGGCCCGGAGTTCCGGTCGGTTCCGACCCGCCTCGGACCGGACCGGGATCGGTTCTGCTGCAGAGCAGAGTCCGGTGCCGCACAATGACGTCACAGCGCATGCGCATAAAGACGCACAGGCGCATTTAAAGCGAAATAAATAAAACTATTTAAAAACCGAAGAGGAGGAAGAGGAGGAGAGATGAAGGTTGACTCACCGCTGCAGCGGAACCAGAGGAGACAAGCAGGCCCCGCCCACTAGAAGGAGGGGGGAAGGCGTGGCTTCAGACTGGACCCAGAACCGGAGATCATCTTGATCCAGAACCTCCACCAGGTTCTGTTCACCTTCCTGAAGGAGCAGCTCTGACTGTGGGACCGAAGTTCAGAGAACCAAAACCAGAACCTGGAGGTCAGAGGTTGCCAGTGGTTTTCAAAGTGTGGTCCGCGGCCCCCTGCTGGTCCGCTGGCAGCCACCAGGGGGCCTCAGAGAGACAAAGAAAAAATAATGAATTTAAATGATAAAATATAAAACTAACTGAAGCTGTTTGTCATCCTCTGATTGGCTGCCTGTTTAACTGGGTTCGGACCAGAACCGACCAGCAGCTGAAGAACCTGCTGCAAAAAGCCCAAAGTATCATGAACTGATTATTGGCTGAAAGAGAGAAACATTCTGAATGGATCAGAACCCGTTCTTCCATCTGTGTTGGAAGTCTCAGAGACCCACCCAGAGCCCGTCACAGACCAGAACCAGAACCGCTCTGGACCCGATCAGACGATACCGGAGCAGTTCTGCTTCTACTCACCTGGCCAGGTTCCCGGCGCTCCGTCTGGTTCTGCTGAGCATCAGAGGATCCAATGGAAATCAAACTTTCTGAAACACCACTCTTTCAAAGTAAAAGTCCACACAGATTCTGTTCACAGCTACTTTTATTCTGAAAGGCCATCCTTAGTGTTCCAGGAAGCAGACAGGTGAGGGGGCGGGGCTAAAGGACCCAACAGGACTCCAGAACCACATTAGCAGGTTCTGGTTCCCTCAGGAGCATAACAACATTCTGCAGCTTTAAGAGGCGGCGAGCGGCCCGGACGGACGGCGCCGCCCCGAAGGACACTTTGTGACATCACAGTTAAATTAAATAAATAGACGAATTCAGTCAGGATTCATTAAAACAGGCAGAAACACTGACTACAGCTCCCAGGATGCACTGCTGCGGCAGCCAGAGGCAGCATGGACCGAACCTGGGGAGGCATCAGAACCCAACAGAAAACAGGTCAACCGCCTACCGGGTCAGAACCTTCAGGAGGAACAGGACCGCCAACAGAACCTGAGACTTTCAGAACCGCAGCACAATCATGATTACTGGGTTCTGTTCAGAAGCTGGCGGGTCCAAACCAGAGTCCCGGTTCATCAGCAGATGAAGACCGAAGGATCAAGTGGGCCGGCCAGAACCAGAACCATAGCAGAAACACAGTGACTGTGAATATTAATGTTGGCATTAGAGCTTGCAGAGCAGCAGCAAGCTGGTCAGCACTAGCTTTAGCATTGTGCTAATGCTAAAGCTGCCCAGCTAATCGACTGTTTTTTTTTTACAGTGTTTCATTTCAATGCGTCGATGTTTTTGACAATGTTTCGTCTGGTCCGATGTTTGACCTCTGCCCCTGTGGGGACAGTGGCGGTGAGATAACTGTGGCGTTGTGTAGCTTTAGCAGCGTTGCGGTGGAAACGGTGCGGCTACATGGTGATTATGACTGGGGAACATTGAGTTTTAACATGATGCTGACACTGAGCGGCAGACCAATTGTGACGTTTAATGCTAATTGTAATCCCAACCGTTTCAGTCAAAACGTCACAACCATCCAGGTTCTGATCCACAGGACGGGTTCTATCTGCTGGTTCTGATCCAGTGGCGCCAGAGGGTTGAGGGGGGACCATGATGTCACACAGGTGAGGAAAGAAGGGAGCAAACGTTTCTAACTGAGCACGCTCAGTACGGTACAGCGGCGGCGTCCTGCAGGGAGGTGGGCGGAGCCTGGCTCAGAACTCCACCTTGCAGGCGGGGAAGGTCTCGTCCTGCATGGCGACGGTGCTGTTGCTGCCCAGCACCGTCACCGCCAGCTGCTGCTGCCGCTCATGCGTCTCCTGGTACCACTCGTGCATGGCCAGCGAATCAAAGGTGGGGATGAGGGTCACCTGAAAGCCAGGGAGGACAGACGGATCAGAGGGCAGGTCCAATCTGGAGGAGAGGAAGTTCGGGATGGCGCCACCCACCGGATCGTCGGGCCACGTGCTCTTCCCCGCCAGCAGGCCGTCTAGGATCCTCCTCATCGCCGCCTCCTTCGCTGGGTCGTCGCCGCTGATGATGTAATACGAAGCACGCAGACGTTTGAACAGGCTGTGGTCCACTGTGGAGGAGGCGGAGCCAGACGGCAGGTAAGCCAGGTCCACGTAAACCACAGGACCTTCAGAACCAGCAGAACCTGCCATGAACCGAACAAAGAGGGTTGTTTCAGAGGAAGCAGCATTTTGGTCAACAGGTGAGATCGAGCAAGTGAAAATGAAGGTGTGTCAGTCAGAGACCAGCAGAGGGCGCTAAAGGGATTTTCTAAACCAGATTGCCAATAGGAACCAGATTCTACTTTATTGATCCCAAAGAAGAAACTATTCAACATCCAGAGACTTAAATATTAGCAAATCCAAACATTACCAGACGTCATATAATATTCATCACGTGCGATTTAAATATGAACTAAAGTGACCTGGAAAAAAGCAGAGCATAAATTCCTGTTTCCTGCAGGAAGATAATCGAAAGAAGAAACTGACCTTCTGATTGGAGGCCAAAGGCTCCAATCAGAAGGTCAGTCTTTGTTTGGTTCTGGTTTGTCCAGAGATCAAGCTGAAACCAAGACTTCGTCTACCTGACGGTCTTGAAGGTGTGACCTTGGATCCACCAGGCAAACTCCGTGACGTAAGCTTGGAGTCGAGGCCGGTCCTCAGGGAGCTGGGGGAACCGGCTTTGGACCGGCTGCTTCCTGACGTGGTTCTCTGCAGAGGCTTCTTTCTGGCACCGGACGCCTTAAGGGTGCGGTCAGCCTCAGGGTCGGTCATGCAAGTGCCACGCTGCAGCGGCAGAGGGGGCAAGTCTTTAACCGGTGCCGGCGGCGGGTCCAGTCCCGTCCGCCGCAGGAAGTGCTGACTGGGAACATCACTGGGCTGACGGAGGAAGCCAGAGTCTTCATCACAGTCCAGGTCGGCGGTGATTGAGGGACAATCCTCGATGCTGGGGGGCACGTCGGAGTCAGTGGCGGTAGGCAGGGAGTCGCTGACTGATGTGGGTGGGGTCTCCTGGCTGCAAGCTGAGGTGAGAGGGGAGGGGTCATTGTCGGATAGGTCCGGTGAGGCACCGGAAGTCGGGTGGTGCTGGAACTCACAGGGAGACACTAGGCAGAGGTCAACATTGTGGGGAACTTCAGAGGGGGGTCTGCCGACGTTCTCCCCGGAACCACAGCGTGCATTCGGGGTGCAACCACCGGGAAGCACCGTCTTAGCACGCTCTGAGGTGCCAGCAGAGCGGACTGGCTCTGAGGAGACCGAGAGGGAGCAATCGACCTCGGTGGAGTGGGGAGAGCTGACCTCTGCCGGCATGGACGTCATGGTGGGGGAGGAGTCCTTGGCCGGACTCAGGAGGCTGGAGCATTTATCCTGAGACGAGGTGGAGTTCTCCACACCTTCCCGCAGGGAGCTGACCTCCGAAGTTCTGCATGATCCAGCCTGGTTGTAGTCTTCAAAGCATAAACTGGATTCCCAGACGCCCACGCTGCTGAGACCCAGCGCGTCTTCAGGGGACGGGTGGAAGGGAGTGTGTTCGGCACTGGTCGGAGCAGAGTCTGCAGGAGAAAACAGCTCCAGGGTCTTCTCTACCCGGACTCTGGGGGAACCCTCTGCAACCCGGAACATTCCTGGACTAGGGTCAAAGTTCACGCTGAGGTCAGCTTTTGGTGTTCCGGTGATATGTGGGGCGGCGCCAACCGAATCTGTCTCAACAGAGCAGGACTTATCTGGACTCTCCGTGGTGGAGATCTGGTTCCCATTGAGGGAAGTCTCCTCGGACGTCCCTGCAGTCTTTGAGCCCCGGTTCCCGTTGGCATCCTCCAGTTTTTTAAACTCCATTGTTGTGTTCTCGGTCGTTAAAGTCTTCTGGTTTTCCTGGGATCCTGACTTCCTTCTCGTCTCCTTGTTGAAGGCACCTTTCTTTGGAAGCATCCCGCCCTTCTTCACACTCCCGGTTTTACCCGTGGCTTTCCTTTGGTCAGTAGTTCCGATTAAGGAAGTGGGTCCATCGGTTCTCTTGGCTTCTTTAACCAGTAACCTTACTGGTTTCTTCTCCTCGGTTCTAGCGTCCTTCTTGTTGTCTTTCTTTGGTTCTGATTTTGCCTCCTTCTTGGTCTTCAGACTTGCGGTGTCCTTCTTTGCAGCTTCCTTCTTCTTTTCTGAGGCATCTTCCTTCTTCCCAGAAGCAGCAGAAACCTTCTCATCCTTCTTCTTCACATCCTTCATATCCTCCTTTGCCCCATCCCTTTTTGAATTTGGTTTCTCAGCAGCTTTTATGGTCTTTGGTTTCAGATCTGCGTCCTTTATCTGGGTCTTTTCTTCTACATCCTTGGTCGTAGCGTCCCCTCCTCCTTTGGTCTTAGTCTTCAGCTCAGGTTTTCGGACTTCAATCCGTCTGTCTTTCTGTAAGGCACCGTTGGGTTTCGGGTCTTTGGACTGGAACTTCAGACTTTCGCGACTCTCTTGTCGGATCAATGGCTTCTGGGTTTTGGACACTTCGAGCGCCTCCAGACTGACAATCGGCTGCTTCAGGAAGTCCAGATGAGCAAGTTTGTCCAGCGCGTCCAGGATTTTGGCCTGTGGGGTGCAGCCGGGGAAGAGAACTCGAACGATCCGGTCCTGGGTTCTGGATGGGTGCCAGACCAGAAGGGCGCAGACGGACACCCGGCAGGTCAGAGGAAGCTCTGCAGCTCCTGAGTCGGCTCCGTAGGGCCACAGCTGCATCAGAGCCTCCAGGTCCTTGGACCCGCGGACCGGGTTCAACACATACAGCTCCAGCCGGCCCACTCCCATTTTCTGGAACAGAATCAGCGGCCCTACAGCGGGCCCGCCGGGCCTGCTCAGAGGTTCTGGAGTCACACCCAGCTTCTGGAGGGTGAGCAGGGCGAGAGCCGCCTGGTCACAGCTGCGCAGCCGGCCTGGTTCTGGACGGATGGACTTCAGTCTTCCGGGAGCATTGAAGAACACTACTCCGAGCTCCGGGGACACCAGGTTCCTGACCCGATTATCCCCGTCCTCCTGGTTCTGCTCGGCCACCTTCCGCAGCAGCAACGCGTTCAGGCCCGGCAGGTTGTCCTCGCCCATGTGTGTCAGTAGCACTGAGTCGACCCGGTCCAGGTGCCGGACCAGCTTCCAGAAGCCGGCGCGCTGGTCCGAGCCGCCGTTCACCAGCACGTTGAAGCCGTTGACGGCGAAGAAGGCGGAGTCACCGCGGCCGCCGGGGAACACGTAGCAGCAGGGCCGCGACAGCTTGAGGAAGCCGGCGGCGCCGGGCGGCTCCAGGAGGTCAAAGGGCGAGCCAGGCTCCAGCGACTCCGATAGGTACTCCGTGAACTCCTGGAGGCCCTCCATCTCAGGCAGAACCGGGACTGGGTTGACCCGCACGCAGACCGGGACCTGCAGGTTCTGCAGCTCTGAGTCGGTCCAGAGGCAATGGGCCGGGCAGCTGAGGGTGAGATGGGCCTTCAGAACCGGGTCACCAGAACCCAGCAGCTCCACCACCTGCAGCACCAGAGACACAACTGTTACCAAATGGACCGGAACCAGCTGGTTCTAATTATCAGAACCGCTCACCTCATCACCAGCCAGGATCTGGGCCAGGTCCCGGCTGGAGAATCCGCCCTGTTGGAGAACCAGCTCTCCGCTGCTCTCCACGCACTGACCCGCCAGAACCAACAGCTTGTGGCGCGACGGGTCGCAGAGAAGCCGCTGGATCTGAACAAAACCGACAGGTCCGTTAGAGTCCGTCAGAGGAGACAGAGATACAATGAGAGTCTCACCTCTGAGCAGACCAAGCTCTGGGTCGGGTTTAGAACCACCTGGGTGTCCAGAACCTCTCCCCGGTGCTGCAGGGTCTGCTGACCTGCAGGACCAATAGAACATCCATTACACAGCAGGAAGAGTTGGACGGACCGTGCCCTGGGTCAGAACCAGAGCCTGGTTACAAAACGGCGGCACCCGGTTCTGCTCATTAGTGTTGTGGTTCAGAAACTGGGTCAGAACCAGAATTGTGGTGGAAATGCCCCTGATGTTCCTGCAGGCAGCTCAGCAGAGACTCAGCTGACCCGGTTCATGAGCTCACACACACACACACACACACACACACACACACACACACACACACACACACACACACACACACCAGGAGGGCCAGTAAAGTTCTGGTTCTGGTCACTCACCTGCCCAAAGCTCCACCTGAAGCTCCACCTCATGACAAAGCTCCGCCCACTTTAGTTCCTCAGGTATCTGACTCTCCATCACAGACCACATGGTCCGTTCATGGCGGAGGGCGGAGCTACTACACCCACTACAGTTCTACCCGTGTATCGAGAAGAGCACCTTGTGTGCATAGAGGATCTTTGTTCCTCACCTCGGACGTCTTCAGATAGAAAAGCCGAATGTCTCGACACAAAGAGCTTTAGCTGCTGATCCAGAACCGCAACATCCAGATCCGCCTGCCAGCAGCGCACACCTGGAACAGAGACACCACCTGGTCACCTTCATCACCATCATCATCAGGTCCTAACAGACCTGCACCTTCATGAGTTGAATGTGAAACTATGAGCAGAAAATCTGGAGGTTATAATCTGCTTATCACCATCTGCTTTCTGGTTCTGTTTGAGGGTTTTCTGTCTGTTTTGCTGTAATACTATTATTTATAGACATTAGAGGAAAGAGACTCTACTGCGGCAGGGACTACCGGGAAAAATAGAACCTGAACAGAACCTGAACAAAAAGCCCCGTTAAGCATCATTTTCCTCACAGAGTAACCCATCGCTTATTCTTCCCATCTTTGACCAACAAGCGTTTCCTGAACAAACAGGAAGTTGCTGTGTCGAAACAGAACTTCCTCTTTCTGTCCAGTAGCGACAGAACCACAGCAGGTTGTTCAGAACCTGGACTCAGAACCAGTTCTTCTGCAGGTCCAATCAGAACAGCAGTAATCAGAACCAGACGGGTCCAAACTGTGCTGCTGCTCCTCGGGAGGTTCTACTGGGTTCAGTGAATGGACCAGAGGTTCCTTGGTTCTGGTTCTACATCCTGGAACCGACTTGGGGTGTCCAGATCAACAGAAGTGTTCCTCCTCCAGCTGCAGGCGTTCGGAGAAGCTGATCTAGTATTCTGATCATTCACAAGAAACCCGTCTTGAAGCGGGTCGGAACCGGAACCAGCCGGAACCAGGCTGAACCCGGCCATCTCCGGTTGCTGAATCAGATTTACTCCAGTTTCCGGATCAGAATCAGAAGAACTGGTTCTGGTTCGGTTCAGTCCTATAGTTCATGGACATTTTACTCTGAAAGGTCAGCTTTCAGAGTAAAAGCTTTCAGAGTAAGCATGAAGCTTCATCTAGCTTCATGCTAGCTGGAGCTAGCATGAAGCTAGCATGGCTCTGTCCGACCACAGAAAGTTCTGTTAAGGGTTCAAATCTGCCTCGTATTCAAGACACTGTGCAGCTCTTCACACCGAACTTAAACCCATGAAAACCCGAACCAGGTTCTGAATTTATCCGGGTCTCCACTCTGGTCTGAACTGCAGTAACCATATGCTTTTATTTTGAAAAGCTCACAGACCTCCCACCCTTCGGTGCGGTTCTACAGTTCTCCAGAATCCGCTCACCTCCTTCAATCTGTCGCAGTATGAGATCCAGCGGCCCGCTGGGCTGCAGCGCTCCCACCACGACCAGAACCGAGTGATCCGCAGCCGCTGCGGGCCGAGAAGAACCGGGACCGCCGCCCCGCTGCGCCGCCATCACACTGACTGCTTGCAGCCAACGTCATTCGCACGTTGACGCTCAGCACCGCCCTGGTAGGAGGAGTCCTGCGGAGGCGGGCGGACGGCTTCATTGCAGCCAATCAGAGACCAGAAACAGGCGTCCCAACCATGATCCAACAGAAACTAAGGCGCTGTCCAATCACAGGAGACCATGAGAGATCAAACTGATTTCGGCCCACAAGGTTGCATTCTGAGTGGACTATAGCAAACACCAGTAGAATAACAATGTAGCTAGCAAATTGAAACTATGAACATATTCCTGCTTTCTTTCACATAACTTGGAAAAAATTACCACTTCAATCGGTCTCCCGGCATGTACTGATTTTTCCCACACTCCCCTGGTCACCTGAACGCCTCGCTGAGAAACCTCTGGACTCAAACGGATTTGGTGTCCGGTTCTGGACCTGTCGGAGCTCCGCAGGAAGACAAAGTAATACTTTGGTATTGACTTGAACTGGTCCGGCTGCAGAGTTTGAGACAGAAACAGATATGAATATGTTTTTATTGATGCAGCTCCGCTCGTAAGTAGTCAGATTAAACATGATGACAATCTGCTTTAGTCTCACTGTGATGCGACAGGGTGACATTAGGAAGACTTTTAAAAAGGGGCCACACTAAAGGGTGAGCTGGTCAAACTACAGAACCACGTGTTGATGACGTGTTTCCACCACCAGAAGAGCTCCGATCGACGTCAGCAGTCATTTTCCGCACTCCGCTGTGAACCCCTTCGTATTGTCAGTGACTCCCTGTTTTTTCTTACAGCCCTCGGAGCCCCTGAACGCCTCACCGGGGCCAACATGGCGACACCTCCACCGAGCAGATGCAGCTTCTTCGTCCAGAAGAAAAACCGCTTCTGTAAAATGGTACCCGGAAGTGGGCGGAGCTTCTGCGGAGAGCACGCGACCATGGTGAGCCACGTGATTCAGCAGCTACTTCCCAAAAAGATCTGATCTGCTGCTGCTCAGCAGTGACGTCATTAAAGCTGTGACGTGTTTCCTGTTCCAGGAGGAGGGCGTCAGTAGCAGGATCACGTGTCCACTGGACCCCAAGCAGTGAGTCCTGGTTCTGATCTGCCTTGGTCGGACTGGGATCCGGGTCGGTAATCAGAATCTGTTCTGTCAACAGCACCGTGGCCCAACAGAACCTGGAGAAGCACCTGAAGAAATGCAACTCTAGAGAGAAACCCCGACCTGTGAGAACATCAACCTTCATCCATTCATACATCATCCATCATTGATCCATTCATCCATCCATTCATCATCCATTCATCCATCCATCATCCATCCATCCATCCATCCATTCATTCATCCATCCATTCATTCATCCATTCATCCATTCATTCATCCATCCATCCAACCCTCTCTGTCTTTCCAGGTCTACTATGTGGAGAACATCAATGCAGGACGAGTTGATAAAGATCAGGAGCTTCCAGAGGTAACAGAGCTGATGATGATGATGATGATGATGATGATGATGATGATGATGATGAAGGTGTGTCTCAGGTGTCTCTGGCTGAGCGCAGCAGAGCAGAACTGGAGTCTCTGGTGGAGAAACTGAAGGCAGCTGCTGAAGGTGAGTTTCTGCTCCCAGGTAACCAGGTAACCAGGAAGTGACCGGGTAACTCCATGTCCCCCTGCAGGTCTTCAGCAGGACATGGAGGACAGGACGCTGTCCCATCCCGTCCTCCAGGGAGAACTGTCTGACCCAAAGAATGGAGGCTCCGCCCACAAACACTTGAAGCAACAGGTGAGGACAGACGAACCAATCGACGAGCCGGTCCTCCCTGAGGGGCGGAGCCTGTCTGACGGCCAGGTGTGTTCAGGCCTCTCTCCTAGGTCACCTGCAGGAGCTGGGTCTGCTCAGCAGGGGGCGCTGCTTTGTGGAGTTCGGTGCCGGCCGGGGAAAGCTGTCCCACTGGATCCACCGGGCCCTGCAGAACCCTGAGGGTCAGGGCATCGCCATGGAATCCAGCCAGGACCTCCAGCTGCTGCTGGTGGAGCGCTGCTGCACCCGCTTCAAGGTAGGCGAACCAGGGTACCAGAACCAGTCCGGACCGGATAAATATTCATGCAAATCCATGAAACTGACCAGAAATACAACCGGACCCGCCCCTCTGACCTTTTTCCTTCTTCAGGTGGACGGGAAGCACCAGGGTTCTGCTGACCCGTTTGAGCGGCTGCAGGTGGACATTCAGCACCTGGACCTGAGTAAGACCCAGCATCTTCTGAGGCTCTGCGTTACTGGTTCTGACCCGGTTCTGACCAGGTTCTATGCAGGTAAAGTTCCGGTGCTGAGGGAGAAAGCGCTGCCGTTGGTGGGAGTCGGGAAGCATCTCTGCGGAGCGGCGACAGGTGAGACCTCCAAGTATAATTCAGCTTCTAGATCCCGGTTCTGGTTCTGGTTCTGCCTCAGATCTGGCCCTGCGATGCCTACTGGACACGGCCGGACCCCGACCAGACACCCAGCCGCTTCCCAAGCGCCTCAGAGGGCCAGAGCCGGGCTCTGATACCGGTCCGGTTCTGGGCCTGGCCGTGGCGTTATGCTGCCACCACCGCTGTGAGTGGCGTCACTATGTGGGTCAGCAGTTCTTCCTCCAGAGAGGACTTGGACCCGCTGAGTTCTCCGCCTTCTGCCGCATGTCCAGCTGGGCCACCTGTGGCCCGCCGGCCAATCGCAGCGGAGCGGCCAATCGCAGCGGAGCGGCTGAGGATCATGAAGAAGCGGAGCAGATGGCGGGCCTGGGCAGGTGAAGCTTTCAGTGCTGCCAGAGGCTCTGTAGCACTCCTGGTACTGATCCATCCTCCTGTGGTTCTGCAGGTTCTGGTCAGTGGCGGAGCGGGAGCATCTGGGTCGGCTCTGTAAGCTGCTGATCGACAGCGGTAGGCGGGACTTCCTGCGGACCAGAGGTTTCAGCAGCCGTCTGATTGGATACGCAGACGCAGAGGTGACCTTGGAGAACGTCCTGCTGACCGCTCTGTCCTCGTCCTGACGGACTTGCTTGGTTCTGTCCTGCTTCACGCCCTGCTGGATCGGACCTGTTAGCGTCTGGTTCCTGTCTGGAACCAGCAGCTGTAATAAAACATCAATCTGTGGGTCAGAATCTGTTTTATTAAAGTCAAACTTGGATCAGTTAAAGTTTCTAGTTTCAATTCCATCTCTTGATCCAAACTGGGTTCTGGTTCTGATCCGGTTCACCAGAATCAGGCAGTAGAGGGACCGAGCTGAATCGGGTCATGTCTGGGCCGGTCTTCATCCGTCTCTGAAAGGTCCAGAACAGAAAGACATCAAAACCTTGGTCAGAACCCGCTGGCCCGGTTAGTGGTACCATTAGACCGTGATCAACATGGAGGTAAACGTTTGGGTCGGATGGTTCTGTTAATTCAGTTAGTGGGTCAGGTTCTTCCGTGGTGACCCGGTTACAGCTGCAGGCCAGTTTATTAGATAGGGTTACAGTCCAGAACCAGCGGTACCATCAGAACCAGAAGTACTAACGGTGGAGGCGGTGCGCGCTCAGCACGGCGTAGTTTCTCTTCCGGGCCTCCTGGATGTAGGTGAGCATGAAATCCCGTCCAAACATCTCCCGATCGTCTTCGCCGTCCTCCGTCCTCAGAGGCAGAGACACGTCTACAATCAGAGGGTTGTCCCGGAAATTCACAAATCTGTCCACAAGAGACGGCACAGAATCAGTCCATGAGACAGAGACACGAGAGACCAACCTGAGACTGACGCATTGACGATTGCCCAACTTGGGTAGTATGACAATTTTTAGAAAATCTTTTGATTTTGCCAAACTGTTTGATGACTTTTTGTCAGTTCTGGTTCTGGAGCAGCAAAGAGCCATCCTTGTTGTCTCATGGGGACCTGTAGGTCTTGGACATGTTCGTCTCCAACCGCTGAACCAAATGGGTGGATCTTCTAGAGGCTTCAGCTGAAGACTGTTTTAATTTGTTTGGTCTGGCTGTTGTAGTGCTGACGTCTTCAGAGACAATCAGTCAACGGAGACAGATGAACAGGTGTACCTGAGGTTGGTCATGTCCTCCATCAGGGATGGGATGTCCCTCAACCTGTTGCTGCTGAGGACCAGTGTGTCCAATCGGGACATCCTGCCGATGTTCTCTGGCAGGATCTGCAGCTCGTTCCTCTGCAGCCACAGCGTCTGCAGCATCTGCATCCTGAAGACAGACACGACCCATTGGTCCACTAGGCCACATGGGGGCGGAGCTCAGGTGTTCCTACCTGTGGATGTCATCAGGCAACTGCTGCAGGCGGTTTCCCCCCATGTCGAGCCACTCCAGCGCCGGCAGGGCGACTATGCAATCTGGCAGGGAGACGAAGTCGTTCATGGACAGGTCCAGGTGCTGCAGCCGCACCAAGTTCCTCAGCTGGAGACGGACAGAGTTGGATCAACCTCGGCTGGAATGGGACCTGGACTGGTACCTGGACTGGAACTTGGTCTGGTACCTGGTCTGGGAGCTCCTTGAGGTCCCGGTTCATGGCCAGCTCCAGCCTCTCCAGACTTTCACACCCACCAAGTTCTTCAGGAACGACTCGGATCCGGTTGTAGCTCAGCAACAGCTCTCTGAGCCGGGTCAGCTTCCCTGAGACGAGAACCGGGTCACGACAGGTGTTCAGAGGTCAGGGCTGATAGACTCAGTATGGGTCAAGTGGGCCCGGTTGGTGCTCACCGATCTGCTGCGGGATCTCGGTTATGGCGTTCCGTGACAGGTCCAGAACTAAGAGGTTCTGGAAGCTGCAGATAAATGGCGGAACCTTCAGCAGGCCAGTTCTGTGGATCTGCCACTCCTGGACCTGGATGAACTGCACCAGACACGCCGGCAGGTTCTGAGACAAACACGGACGGGTCAACAGGACGTTCTGGACCAGCAAACCGGGCCGGTCCCTGGGTGGTACCTTCCACTCCTCTTGTTCTATCCGGAGAACCAGGCGTCCATCTTCTGTCTGTAGCTTCCCCCTGAGGCGGGCCAGAACTTCCCGGTCCTCCCAGACCCGGACACTCAGCCTGGCCAGAACGAGTCACAGCAGTTAGGAACTGGGTCCACCAGAACCCGACCACAGATTCTGGTTCTGAAGAACCTCTGATCTCAGTTTGGTTCTGAACACCATTCATCCTTACAGGATCCTCTACATCAGAACCTCTGATGAACTGGGACCAGTATATGGACCCATACTGGTCCCAGTTCAGACAGATTCATGGTGTCCCAACACAAACAGGACTTTATTACTCGGTTACCATGACAACCACCTGACGCTGCTCAATGGGCGTAAAAACTGGAATGTGATAATATCAACCAATAGGAGAGAGAGGGCGGGGTCTAACCTGCCTGAGGCCCCGCCCCTGGACGGTCTTCTCCTCTGCTGCTCCTCCCTCCGTCTCTGGATCCGCGTCTCCCACAGAGCTCTGATGGAGCTCACCGAGCCGCACGCCGCCACGCCCACCATGATGTCACGGCGCGAAGGACGACCTCTGACCTTTGGACATTTGCCTCAACCTCTGTTGAGGACGCAGGAGAGTTCAGGGACGAGTGCCGGTTTAAACTCGCTGTCGGCGCTTCAGGTTACGTGGCGTTTAAACGCTGGGAAGAGTCAACCTGAAAACATTAGGAAAACGTCGCCGCCAGTTTGAATGCGGCAGTGGGGCGATGGGCGCGCCATGCTGAAACCATTAGCATCCCATTTCACTAGTGAGAAAGAAAATCAGAACATTTTATGAGCAGAATTTCTGGACTTTTCTAAACCAAGGAATGTTTCCCAGGTCAATAACTGGGCCAAATAAAGCACTCGGGCCAGAATCCTGTTAGCTTAGCTCGCTTTCACTCTGCAGGGTTAGCTGAGGGGATTTTCTGATGCCAAACTGCTGTTAGAAGACAAACGATGCATTCCAGAGCAGCCAGTCAGGATCACAGCTCACTGGTTTTCTTCTGTTTCAAATGACCATGTTCAACTATGTTGTCGAAATGTGAAGGAGTCAGGATTTCATTTTCATGACACTGTTGGGTCATTTGTCTTTCATCCTTGGCGTTAGCCGCCAGGACGTCACTGGACTGGTCCCAGTTTGACCAGCAGACTGAACCTGCCTGATCCCCCTGTTGGCAGTAGAAATAAATCTGTATTTTAATGTACACTTTTTTCTTTCACCTTTTGTTTGTTTTTACGTTCATGATGCACTGCAGTGTGTCATCAATATCAGAATCAGCTGTGCCAAATAGAAACACTCTAATCATATCAAATGTTACAAATATTGTCTATTGTGTTGTGACAGAATGTATTAATGACGACCATTAACTTAAAATACTTTGTACAATATAAAGTTAAGTTCATTTACACTGAACAAAAATATAAAGCTGCATGAACATTTGGGTTACGCAATACTCCAAATACATTTTCAGCCATCGGCTGCGTGTCGCTGGGCTGAACCCGTCCTCAGATGGACGGCCGGATGTGGCCATCTGGTGCTGGAGCATCAGAGAGGATGAGGAGGATCTGCAGTAGAGCCGTTTGTTGGAAACCGGCTCTTAAAGGGCCGGCGGTTTGATAACGGATCGATAATGGACCATCAGCCTTTACCAGACCGGTGGTCCGATACCAGACCGGTGGTCCGATACCAGACCGGTGGTCCGATAACGGACACTGAGCCTTGCAGTTGCTGCAGCCAACATGCCAGCGGTTCCCACATAACATCTCAGGCTTTATGATTTGTGACATAATGTGAGATTTTGGGGCCTTTTGTTGTCCAGTCCAAGGATTGTCCAGCTGTTGCTCATTTTGTCTGATCACCCAGTGGACATGACCCACAATGCACTGCAGTAAATAACTCACTGACAGGAAGTTGGATTAAATATTATACACAGATCAAGAGAAATATTAATTTGGTACAGTAAAATGTTTGGTACATTTCCAGTTGTTACGTCCACATGGTAACAATATGTGACATGGACATTTCTATGTTTGCTCAGTACAGCTGCGCTTATTACCACATAGATCACATTCAACATGGCGGACGCTGTGTGAGCTACAAGCCAGTCTGCTCAATGAGGCGTCTACGTATTCATGTCTATGGGCTGAGAACTAGGCTGCAGGATTCTCCCATTGCTCCCACAGCTCCCAGTCCAGTCCTAAATCAGAGATTTACTGATAGTGACAGAGAGGAAACAGAAGGTCCTGTCTCAGTGGTGTCCCTGTTGCTAGGACTGACACAGCGACTGGTTGCAAGGTGGAACCAAACCGTCCCAGCAATCAGCTGATCATTCCATCTGGATTCATTGAGTCTTGTTGATGAAAGTAAAATTAAACATGTTTGATCAGCTCATTTGCATCGCGCTAGCAGTAATTGCTAATTTCTGCTGGCTAATCTGAAGGAACTGAGTGGGGAGGAGCTGCGTCTCAAAGGCGGGGCTAAGTCCATCCAGGTGTTTAACAGCTGAATCAAAGCAACTCTAAAAGCATGAAGGAACAATTTTACGTGATTCTGGCCCTTTAAAAAACACAAACTGCTGGAAATGAGAGCAGCTAGGCGTCTGTGATGCAGTTTAAAACTGGATCTCCGGATCTGGATCTGTTTTATCTGGGTATCTGAAGAACCAGAGTCCGGTTGGTCGGTTCTGGAACCCACACTGTTAGTAAAGTTCTGGTTCTCACCTTGGAGCTCTGCCGCCGTCCTTCACGCTGCAACCCAACCTCCGATTTGCTGGCCAGGAATAGACCGGGTCATGTGACCCGACAGGATCTGACTGCAACTGCTTCCTGTATGAATGTGTTCTGGCTGTGTAAGACAGAAGCCTCCCTGTTGTTGGACCAGAACCAGAACCATACTGGACCAGAACCAGAGAGGAAGTGTTTTCAGCAGCTTTATTGAGATCTTCCCACGAAACATAGAAAAGCTTTACAAGAGTGTGACCGGAGCAGGACCCTGGAGCCGCCAGCAGGGCGACGACACCGACCACCCCATCATCAATAGACGTCTGGTTCTAAACCGGCCCGGCTCCCGACCCGGCTCCCGACCCGTTGAGGCAAACCGGGTCCTACTGTGGCCCTCCAGGTCCCAGAGCCACCGGGACAGACTTTGCAGCTGACCTTTGACCCGGGGAAGCACCAAAGACACGCGGGACATGAAGGACCGACATGGGATGCCAGCCGTCGCCACGGTTACGTGGCCCCCAGTACAACAGGAGGAGGGGGCGGAGCCTGAACGGGCGGAGCCTGAACGGGCGGAGCCTGAACGGGCGGAGCCTGAACGGGCGGAGCCTGAACGGGCGGAGCCTGAACGGGCGGAGCCTGAACGGGCGGCCGCTCAGGTCGTGTGAATTGGACCTGTGGGAGTGGGGAACCGGCCCGGTTCGCCTGCCGGACGGTTCTGGATCTCCCGGTGTCTGCTTGATCGTCATGGTAACCGCCCCCGGGTCCTGCTCAAAGGCAACAAGGAAGCTACGGAGCGACAGGAAGGCCTCAGACACAAACAGGAAGTGAAAGAGTGGGATGGGCGGGGCCGGCCTCCCCGGGGCTGATGGGTAAAAGTGTCTATTTCAGGTCCAGGAGCATGCTGGCCGGGTTCTCCAGGTACTCCCGCCACAGGTTGGAGAAGCGACACATGGTGGCGCCGTCGATGAGGCGGTGATCCGCCGACCAGCTCACCTTCATGATGTGGGCCGCCTTCACCTGACCGTCTGGGCCGAACCGCGGCAGAACCTGCAAGGAAACACCAATTAATCCTGGAGAAGCAATCAGAACCCCCCACCCCAGACGGATCCTCGCTCTGATTGGCCGATCAGGAACACGGTTTCACCTGGCTGCGAGGGTCAGATCGCTCGCTAGTGGCTGAAAACGATTATGAAATCAGGTCAGGTTTTCATTTTCAGATGGATTCGTCGCCCGCAGCTGGAATAGTTTTACAGACGCGTTCTGCCTCCAGCTGAAGGCCCTCCATGTGACCTCCATGTGACCTCCATGTGACCTCCATGTGACCCCGACCGAAGGGTTGACCCTGGCTCTGGAACCAACCTGGATTTTCCCCAGCGCTCCGATGGCGACCTCTGGAGGAAGAATGACCGGCTTGGCGTACGTTCCTCCGATCTGAGACAGAAACACAGAGCGGTGGGACCGGGTGGGACCGGGTGGGACCGGGTGGGACCGGGTGGGACCGGGTCGGACCCGGGAAACCCGGTGGACTCACCGATCCGATATTGGACAGAGTGAAGGTTCCCCCGCTCAGCTCGGCCGTGCCCAGCTGGCCGGCGGCGCCCAGCGTCTGCAGCCGGGTCAACTCCTGGGCCACCTGGAAGACGCTGAGCAGCTGGACGCTCTTCACGCTGGGGACCAGCAGGCCCAGGCTGGTGTCCATGGCAACGCCGATGTTGTGGGACGCCTGCCGAGACGCAGCGTCAGCGACATGTATCCGTGTCGGTGACGCGTTGCCGACCGCCTCACCTTGAAGGTGATGTTCTGGCAGCTTTCGTCCAGCGTGGAGTTCAGGATGGGGAAGCGAAGCAGGCTGAGGGAGGCGGCCTGAGAGAGAGTTCAGCCAATCACAACATCGCCGTTCAACCCTCAACCAACCGGCAGCTCCGGTCTGAGCGATGCGCTCACCTTGATGAAGAAGGGCAGGTAGCTGAGTCTGACGCCGCGTCTCTCGGCGACCGGCTTCAGTTCGGACCGCAGCAGAACCAGTCGGCTCAGGTCGACCTCGTCACAGTAACCGAAGTGAGGGATCTTCAGCGCCGCCGTCATCGTCTTCACCATGGCTTTGTGGAAACCTGCAGACAAACGAAGAGGCTACAGCTGACATCGCGTGACCCGGTACCGAGTTCTGGTCCAACGGTTCTGACCTTTGAGCGGCTCAGTGACGTCCTTCCCGGTGAAGTCGGGTCTTGGAGTCGCAGGTGGAGGTCTGACCCCAGCTGGGGCGCTGAGGGGCGGTGTGGGGGCGGGGCCTGGAGTCTGGATCTCCTGGAAGAGCGGAGCTGGAGGCAAGATGGCGCCGGTCTGCTTGGCCAGGAAGTTCAGGATGTCCTCCTTCAGGATGCGTCCATCCTTCCCCGTCCCCACCACTTCACTGAGCTTGATCTGAGGGAACGCAGCAGAGACATCACATACCTGGTCTGGACCTTCTGTCCACCGCGGACCGACTCCTCGGATCCATCTCCGGATCACGTGGTGGTCAGAGCTGCCACCGCCTGATCGGCTCAGGAACGACGGGACGGACACCATGGACAGGGACCTGGGACAGACTCACGTTGTTCTCCATGGCGAGGCGGCGGACGGCGGGCGTGGCTTGGGTCTTGTGACCTTTGATCTCTTGGTGGGTGTGCTCCTCACGGGCCATGGCAGGCGTCTCCACCACATCCTCCTGGCTCAGCTCTGGGGGACAGACATCAGAGACGAGTGGTCCCGATGCGACGGACGGGACCGGACGGAACGGGCGGCGGCTCCTCACCTGATGCAGACTCCGTCTCGATGTCCACCAGCGGCTTGCCCACCAGGGCCGTGGCGTCGGCTTCATAGTACAGCCTCCTGATGACGCCGTCGTAGCGGCTGGTGATGGTGACGGACGCTTTGTCGCTCTGGACCTCGCAGATGCTGTCAAACTGAGACACTCTGTCCCCCTCCTTCACGTACCTGAGACAGGTGAGACCCGGTGTAGCGGCTGGTCAGAAGGTCACAGCAAACGTGAGCTAAAGGAAGGCAACAGGAGCTAACGGCAGCTAACAGGAGCTAACGGGAGCTAACAGCAGCTAACAGGAGCTAATGGCAGCTAACAGGAGCTAATGGCAGCTAACAGGAGCTAACGGGAGCTAACAGCAGCTAATGGCAGCTAACAGGAGCTAATGGCAGCTAACAGGAGCTAACGGCAGCTAACAGGAGCTAACGGGAGCTAACAGCAGCTAACAGGAGCTAATGGCAGCTAACAGGAGCTAATGGCAGCTAACAGGAGCTAACGGGAGCTAATGGCAGCTAACAGGAGCTAAAGGGAGCTAATGGCAGCTAACAGGAGCTAACGGGAGCTAATGGCAGCTAACAGGAGCTAATGGAAGCAATGAGAAGCTAATAAAAGCTAACGAATGGTTCTGCGGCCCAGCAGAACCGGGCCTGGTTCCTACCACTCCTTGACCGTGACCTCCATGATGCCCTCTCCGATGTCGGACAGCTTGAACTGGACCACGGGTCGGCGCCGCTCTGCAGGACAGAGACGCCGTCAGCCCCGTTGTTGTGGCTGCAGGTCGCCATAGCCACTGCATCCTCCGGGACGCGGGGACGGTCCAGACGGGAACCGGTTTGGACTTACCCACGGCGGTCTGCAGCGTTCTCCTGCAGGACGACTGCAGCGACGCGGCCCATCTGGGCGGCGCCGGCTCGGTTCTGCTCAGCCTCAGGTTCTGGGGTCCAAAACTCCTCCGGCGGTACTGCTGGGTCAGCTGGCAGAAAGAACCAGAACCAGAACCAGAGTTACTGGTGTTCAGTGGGATGTGATTAAAGGTTCAGTTAAAACAACAATCTGCTCCTGATCTCAAATGGACCTCAGAACATTTTCCTCCAACCCGCCTCAGGAAAACGTCTTGGAGGGAAAAACTCACAACTAAACCCCAAAAGCAGCTTGTCCCACTGAAAGGCTTTAAGTCCTCCATCGAGGGTCAAAGGTCAAAGCGACTCCTAGTTACTCTCTGAATGTTGCAGCTTCATTTATTCATTTATTGCTCTGGTGTGAAACCTCAATGATCTGATGGTCCTGGACTTCCTGTGGAAAGTCCAGGACTTCCTGTTGGACTTCCTGTTGGACTTCCTGTTGGACTTCCTGTTGGCCCTGGGATGCTGGCATCACCATGGCAACAATGGGTCAACTCCTTCCTGATGTTACATCAGATCAGGAAACAATGAGATGCTGGTGGCTGTTTGTTGCTGTTGTTTTAAGGTCCGGGTCCGGTTCCGGGTCCAGTTGCAAGCTTCTTCCGGTTCTGGTTCCATGCAGTCATTCCCAGATCAGGGATTTATCCTGAAATCTAAACTAAGCAGAACCTGGAGAAGTTCTGGACAAACTGACTGGACTGAAAGCTCGGAACCACATAAATCCGGAGTTGGGTTCGTGTTCTGATGGAACCCTCTCCACGTCCCAGAGCAGGCAGAACATTATGACCAACAGCTGGGATCCAACTGGACCGAGCCGTCAGCAGCAGAACCTCTGGACTCCACTGGAACCAGCAGCTGGGGGGAGCCCACCGGCTCGGTTCCGGACAGACAGAACCCGACTCGGACCATCACAACCCAGTTAGCACCGCTGTGACGTAACGCCTGCGTCACCAGGAGCTTGTAGCTTCAGCCGCGCAGGCGCTAAAACGCAGAGCGGCCTGGTTGGGTTCCTGCGTGTTTCGGGTTCGTTTCGGCGCGGTTCCGGCTCGGTTTGCTCCTCACCAGAACTCTGAGAGCGCTGAAGGATCCTCTGGTCACCGCCGCCATCTGTGCTCTCCGCTGCACGCCCCCGACTGCAGCCAATCAGCGCGCGCCGCGCTCTTCTTCTGCGTCAGGAGGCGGAAACAGCGCCACCCGGCGACAGGAAGCGCCTCAGACTGTGGCGCACTCATGTTCAGGGAACTGCTCTTGTCTGCCCCCCTGTGTCGGGAGCGCGCACTGCGGCCAGAGAGGCCATCAGTTCCCCTCTAATAACGCGGGAACAAATTCATTCACCAGCAAGTCTTGAACTGCGCTTGTTCATCAACAACAAATGATTTTGGTAAGACTTGCTCATTATTTGCCAAAGTTATGAGGGAACCGAATATTTCAGCTGCCTGACATAATCTGTTCCCCTCCAAAGAGGGTTGAACAGGGAACAGATTATTTCAGGCAGCTGAAATATTTGGTTCCCTCATAACTTTGGAAAATATTTTCAAACTCTCAATGACTGTCATAGTATGATCGAGCCACCGGTTTGACGTTATGAGGTCAAAGGTTAGCTCTCATCCTCTCAGTGAGTCTGAAGTGTTTGTGTCCTGCTGTCAGCAGCTTCTCTCCTCTTATATCAGCATTGAAAAATCATAAATGGACAAACATGTTGGAAACCTGGGTTTGGTGCTTAAGTGAAAAGTTGGAACCAAACCATTAAAAAAACAACACAAAACCTCATTTATTGATATATTTTATCATTTTATCAGCTGCTGATTAAACTGAAAGTTACAACCTTGACATGCAGGCATGTAGAGGCAAAACAATCACAGCTAATCTGTCCATAATATCATTTATAATACATACAAATAATATCCCTCAAATAACCTTTAATCAGCTATTCAACATGCTTTTCCTTCTGTTCATAGTTTCTGCATTAAATAGATTTTATTGGTTTATAATGTTCCATCAGCACAATAATTGTATGAATTCAACTCCTAAAAGAATCATAATTATCTGTTTTCTATGTCAACATTTACAACAACCTTTGCTGAGCAAAGTGTTCATAACATTACAGGTAAAACATAACATACAATTAAATATGCTTTAAAATGAGTAATGCATAATAAAGTAACTATGTCACCTTCAGTTGTTATAAAAATGTTATATCAGAATTGTTACTTCCTGATTTAGCATTTCTGTCTCTTTAAAACCTCCTGCTCTTCCTGAAGCTCCGCCTCCAGGAAGTCTTTCCAACATGGCTCCTCTATTAACCCTTTAATGTTTTACCAGCACTGCTCTGATCAGCAGTTCCTATGGCGTTTGCTAACTGCTGCTGGCTAGTCTGAAGGAGCTGAGAGGGGGAGGAGCTGCGCTTTGTAGGCGGGGCTAGGGCCAGGTGAAAGGTTGCCATGGAGATTAAAACCCTTCTCAAACATGACGTTGCCAAAATGAGACTCCAGGGAGAAACATGATGGAAAGATTAAAAATCGGATCTTGAACGACACCGGCCCTTTAAGGGAAACCTCCATCAAGACTTCCTGGTTCCGATGTTCAACTCACAGTTAGACTCATTCATTCATTCATTTGCTTGTTGCATTTTTCTCCTCAGTGTGATCAATAATCCAGATATTGATCAGAAACCGTCCAGAACGTCTGGTCCTTTTCTGTCTCGGTCCTTTTCTGTCTCGGTTCTTTTCCTGTTTTTATTTCTTTCATGGTTTTTAAACATTTTGACTTTATTTTTCTTCCATTTTCTGGTTTTATTTCTCTTGTTTTCATCTTCAGACCCAGCGCGTGCACGCGCGCGGGCGCGAGCCGCAGATGGACTCGGAGCCATGAGTCACCGCGCGCGGCACGGAGCCGCTCTCTGATTGGCTGCCGCCTCTCACCATTCAGCAGGTCCGCGTGAAGCCGCGCGCGCGGAGAGCGACTCGGTTTGGCTGAAGCGGAGCTGCTGGTTCTGACTGTGTTCCGGTCCGGAACCGCTCTGGGTTTTATTCTGCTGCAGGGAGCGCGCATCGGACCCGCCCAGCTGAGGTGAGCCCGCCGCACATCTACACCGAACCAGAACCGAACCGAACCCAGGGTGGAGTCTGACTGGCTGCTGATCTTCTCTGATCCAAACAAGTTGGATCAGAACCTTATTCTGTCTGGTCGCGGTTCTGTTGGTTCTGTTGGTGCTTTCTGCAGGGATCTGGTCTCTGCAGGCCCAGAACCAAAACAGAACTCCGGGGGTTCTGTTGGGCCAGAACAGAACCTTCTAATCAAGTCGACCCATCAGAAATTCTGCAGATGTTTCTGTTTCTAGGTAGAGAACCGGAACCAGAATCAGAACCGGAACCAGAACCAGAACCAGAACCAGTTGGTGGTGGATAGGTGACCTCCTTCTCTGATGGGTCCAGCTGCTCCAGCTGCAGAACCCAACCAGAACCGCAGTGACCCAGCGGGTTCGGACTCAGTTTCCTGTTTTCACTAGCAAACCACTGAGCTGCTGCTGAGCTCAATGGGACAGAACCTCCTGAGAGTTCTTCATCAGAACCAGGTCATGGTTCTGGTCATGGTTCTGATGGGATGGATCCAGCTGGTTCCCATAACAACAAGGTACAGTTCTGGTCTGCGTCAAAACCTCCAGAACCATCAGAACCTCTGGACTCCATGACAGTTAGAACCACCAGACAAATGTTCTTCATCTGCAGGTCTCCTGCTGGTTGCCTGGTTGCCTGGTTGCCTGGTTGCCTGGTTGCCTGGTTGCCTGGTTGCCTAGTTGCCTGGTTGCCTAGTTGCCTGGTTGCCTAGTTGCCTGGTTGCCTAGTTGCCTAGTTGCCTGGTTGCCTAGTTGCCTGGTTGCCTAGTTGCCTGGTTGCCTAGTTGCCTGGTTGCCTAGTTGCCTGGTTGCCTGGTTGCCTAGCCTGCCTGCCTGGTTGCCCGGTTGCCTGGTTGCCTGGTTGCCTAGTTGCCTGGTTGCCTAGTTGCCTGGTTGCCTAGTTGCCTGGTTGCCTAGTTGCCTAGTTGCCTGGTTGCCTAGTTGCCTGGTTGCCTGGTTGCCTGGTTGCCTGGTTGCCTAGTTGCCTGGTTGCCTAGTTGCCTGGTTGCCTGGTTGCCTAGTTGCCTAGTTGCCTAGTTGCCTGGTTGCCTGGTTGCCTAGTTGCCTGGTTGCCTAGTTGCCTGGTTGCCTGGTTGCCTAGTTGCCTGGTTGCCTGGTTGCCTGGTTGCCTAGTTGCCTGGTTGCCTGGTTGCCCGGTTGCCTAGTTGCCTGGTTGCCTAGTTGCCTGGTTGCCCGTTGCCTAGTTGCCTGGTTGCCTAGTTGCCTGGTTGCCTGGTTGCCTAGTTGCCTAGTTGCCTGGTTGCCTAGTTGCCCGGTTGCCTAGTTGCCTGGTTGCCTGGTTGCCTGGTTGCCTAGTTGCCCGGTTTTAGTTGCCCGGTTGCCTAGTTGCCTGGTTGCCTAGTTGCCTGGTTGCCTGGCCTAGTTGCCTGGTTGCCTGGTTGCCTGGTTGCCCGGCCTAGTTGGTTGCCTAGTTGCCTAGTTGCCTGGTTGCCTGCCTAGTTGCCCGGTTGCCTAGTTGCCTAGTTGCCTGGTTGCCTAGTTGCCTGGTTGCCTAGTTGCCTGGTTGCCTGGTTGCCTGGTTGCCTAGTTGCCTGTTGCCTAGTTGCCTAGTTGCCTGGTTGCCTGGTTGCCTGGTTGCCTGGTTGCCTGGTTGCCCGTTGCCTGGTTGCCTGGTTGCCTGGTTGCCTAGTTGCCTAGTTGCCTGGTTGCCTAGTTGCCTGGTTGCCTGGTTGCCTGGTTGCCTAGTTGCCCGGTTGCCTAGTTGCCTGGTTGCCTAGTTGCCTAGTTGCCTGGTTGCCTGGTTGCCTAGTTGCCTGGTTGCCTGGTTGCCTAGTTGCCTAGTTGCCTGGTTGCCTAGTTGCCTGGTTGCCTGGTTGCCTAGTTGCCTGGTTGCCTGGTTGCCTGGTTGCCTAGTTGCCCGGTTGCCTAGTTGCCTAGTTGCCTGGTTGCCTGGTTGCCTAGTTGCCTGGTTGCCTAGTTGCCTGGTTGCCTAGTTGCCTAGTTGCCTGGTTGCCTAGTTGCCTAGTTGCCTAGTTGCCTAGTTGCCTGGTTGCCTAGTTGCCTGGTTGCCTAGTTGCCTAGTTGCCTGGTTGCCTAGTTGCCTGGTTGCCTAGTTGCCTGGTTGCCTAGTTGCCTGGTTGCCTGGTTGCCTAGTTGCCTGGTTGCCTAGTTGCCTGGTTGCCTAGTTGCCCGGTTGCCTAGTTGCCTGGTTGCCTGGTTGCCTGGTTGCCTGGTTGCCTGGTTGCAAGCATGTGCGGTCCACCTGTGGAGCTCTGAGCTCAGGGTCCAATCAGACGAGTCGATGTTCCTCAGGTGTCCTGACGATCTGAGCTACCCCGTCAGATTTCCCTACCGCAGCACGGATCGACAGCTGGCTCTGTCTGTCCGTGCTACCCGTCTAAAGCTGCTACCGCCATGTTTACAAACAAACTGCAGCGGCTTGTTAATGTTCAATAATTGGATCATTTAGTGACTGGAAGCTTAGCAGTTCTGGTTAGCTTAGCATTGAACAATTGATATGATGATGAAACCAGAAGCAGATCACTTCCTTCATCTGAATATCCTACCAAAGTTTGAAATGAAAAGCTGCAGATGCAGCTGATCCTTTCCTACAATATCTAGCTGTTAATATCTGAGACACAGAGGCGTTTGTTAGAATAAAACCGGATCAGATGGAAACAGCTTTTATTGGAATTAAACACTAATCCAGATCACTGGAACGGTTTTTGTGCATTAATACTTTATATGTTATCAGCATCAGCCACAACGTGTCACTGAAATGATGGGATATGATTCATATGCACTGATATTACAGCTTCACATCGTATCGCTAACATCTATTTAGCAAGTTTAGTCGACAAGAGTGGAATTAAACTAACATATTTTAACGTATAGGGACAAAAAACCAAAACATATTTAGTCCTGATTAACCACCAAATAATAACTTGTTTACAGTAAGGACAGTGCAGAGCAAACTAAACCATCATTCCATTGACAAGCTGCTAGTAATCCAGCTGCTTCATGAGAGAAAATCAATGAAATAAAGATTACTGTCATCTGTGATGAAATAAAACACCTGAAACTAAACTTCCACAGGCAGGACGGATTGAGAAGAAATCTGCTGACTCAGCAGATTGTTACCACAAGGTAAGACGGATTGATGGGTAGCACACACAGACAGGACACCAGTTCTGGTTCCACCAACAGCTGGATTTCCTCCTTTGGGACTCGCAGTGGGGCCCATCAGGGCTCCATCTTGGGCCCTCCACCCAGGTGTCTGGTTGAGGTCAAAAGGTCAGAGGTTCTCCTGGCTGATTGGTCTGGTTTGGTTGAGAAATGTTCCAGGGTTCGTCTCCAGAACAAAACACAGAACAACTTTCCTGACATGAGGTCCAACTGGACCTTCCTTCTCAGGAACCAGTTCAGCCCACATCAGATGATAGTCAGACCACTTCCTGTTACAGACCGACCACTTCCTGTTACAGACCGACCACTTCCTCTCCTGGCATCAGAATCATCAGCAGTTCTGACCAGTTTTTCTTCATCAATCTGGGAAACAGGAAGTTCTGCTGTTGGCAGGAGTGAGCCGGGTAATCGGTGGTCGTAATTATTATGCCTGCTAGAAGTGGCCGTCATTCTGGCGATCTCGTGACTTGTCCTCTTGCGCCCCCAGATGGCGAAGGCAGACCAGCGCTACGGCCAGCGGGACGGATCTGACCAGAACTTCGACTACATGTTCAAGCTGCTGATCATCGGGAACAGCAGCGTCGGAAAGACGTCCTTCCTGTTCCGCTACGCCGACGACTCCTTCAGCAACTCCTTCGTCAGTACCGTCGGCATCGACTTCAAGGTCAAGACCGTTTACCGCAACGACAAGAGGATCAAGTTGCAGATCTGGGTGAGGACGGGGCGGAGCTTAATCCTGAGCAGGGAGGAGCTTCTGACTGGTGGGCGGAGCATCGGTTCAGTAGGAACCTTGATTAGGAACCTTCAGTAGGTACCTTGATTAGGAACCTCTAGTAGGAACCTTGATAAGGAACCTTTAGTAGGAACCTTGATAAGGAACCTTTAGTAGGAACCTTGATAAGGAACCTTTAGTAGGAACCTTGATAAGGAACCTTTAGTAGGAACCTTGATAAGGAACCTTTAGTAAGAACCTTGATAAGAAAACTCTAGTAGGAACCTTGATAAGGAACCTTCAGTAAGAACCTT
Source organism: Poeciliopsis prolifica (assembly GCF_027474105.1). NCBI lineage: Eukaryota > Metazoa > Chordata > Actinopteri > Cyprinodontiformes > Poeciliidae > Poeciliopsis > Poeciliopsis prolifica. The sequence goes on from NW_026562377.1 coordinate 241,931, forward strand.
GATAAGGAAACTCTAGTAGGAACCTTGATAAGGAACCTTTAGTAGGAACCTTGATAAGGAACCTTCAGTAAGAACCTTGATAAGGAAACTCTAGTAGGAACCTTGATAAGGAACCTTTAGTAAGAACCTTAATAAGGAAACTCTAGTAGGAACCTTGATAAGGAACCTTTAGTAGGAACCTTGATAAGGAACCTTTAGTAGGAACCTTGATAAGGAAACTCTAGTAGGAACCTTGATAAGGAACCTTCAGTAAGAACCTTGATAAGGAAACTCTAGTAGGAACTTTGATAAGGAACCTTTAGTAAGAACCTTGATAAGGAAACTCTAGTAGGAACCTTGATAAGGAACCTTCAGTAAGAACCTTGATAAGGAAACTCTAGTAGGAACCTTGATAAGGAACCTTCAGTAAGAACCTTGATAAGGAAACTCTAGTAGGAACCTTGATAAGGAACCTTTAGTAGGAACCTTGATAAGGAACCTTTAGTAGGAACCTTGATAAGGAACCTTCGGTAAGAACCTTGATAAGGAAACTCTAGTAGGAACCTTGATAAGGAACCTTTAGTAGGAACCTTGATAAGGAACCTTCAGTAAGAACCTTGATAAGGAAACTCTAGTAGGAACCTTGATAAGGAACCTTCAGTAAGAACCTTGATAAGGAAACTCTAGTAGGAACCTTGATAAGGAACCTTTAGTAGGAACCTTGATAAGGAACCTTTAGTAGGAACCTTGATAAGGAACCTTCAGTAAGAACCTTGATAAGAAAACTCTAGTAGGAACCTTGATAAGGAACCTTTAGTAAGAACCTTGATAAGGAACCTCTAGTAGGAACCTTGATAAGGAACCTCTAGTAGGAACCTTGACAAGGAACCTTGATAAGGAAACTCTAGTAGGAACCTTGATAAGGAACCTTCAGTAAGAACCTTGATAAGGAAACTCTAGTAGGAACCTTGATAAGGAACCTTTAGTAGGAACCTTGATAAGGAACCTTTAGTAGGAACCTTGATAAGGAACCTTCAGTAAGAACCTTGATAAGGAAACTCTAGTAGGAACCTTGATAAGGAACCTTTAGTAGGAACCTTGATAAGGAACCTCTAGTAGGAACCTTGATAATGAACCTTCAGTAAGATACTTGATAAGGAAACTCTAGTAGGAACCTTGATAAGGAACCTTTAGTAGGAACCTTGATAAGGAACCTTTAGTAGGAACCTTGATAAGGAACCTTCAGCAGGAACCTTGATAAGGAAACTCTAGTAGGAACCTTGATAAGGAACCTTCAGCAGGAACCTTGATAAGGAAACTCTAGTAGGAACCTTGATAAGGAACCTTTAGTAGGAACCTTGATAAGGAACCTTTAGTAGGAACCTTGATAAGGAACCTTCAGCAGGAACCTTGATAAGGAAACTCTAGTAGGAACCTTGATAAGGAACCTTTAGTAGGAACCTTGATAAGGAACCTTCAGTAAGAACCTTGATAAGGAAACTCTAGTAGGAACCTTGATAAGGAACCTTCAGTAAGAACCTTGATAAGGAAACTCTAGTAGGAACCTTGATAAGGAACCTTTAGTAGGAACCTTGATAAGGAACCTTTAGTAGGAACCTTGATAAGGAACCTTCAGTAAGAACCTTGATAAGAAAACTCTAGTAGGAACCTTGATAAGGAACCTTTAGTAAGAACCTTGATAAGGAACCTCTAGTAGGAACCTTGATAAGGAACCTATAGTAGGAACCTTGACAAGGAACCTTGATAAGGAAACTCTAGTAGGAACCTTGATAAGGAACCTTCAGTAAGAACCTTGATAAGGAACCTTTAGTAGGAACCTTGATAAGGAACCTTCAGTAAGAACCTTGATAAGGAAACTCTAGTAGGAACCTTGATAAGGAACCTTTAGTAGGAACCTTGATAAAGAACCTCTAGTAGGAACCTTGATAAGGAACCTTCAGTAAGAACCTTGATAAGGAACCTCTAGTAGGAACCTTGATAAGGAACCTTCAGTAAGAACCTTGATAAGGAAACTCTAGTAGGAACCTTGATAAGGAACCTTTAGTAAGAACCTTGATAAGGAACCTTCAGTAGGAACCTTGATAAGGAAACTCTAGTAGGAACCTTGATAAGGAACCTTCAGCAGGAACCTTGATAAGGAAACTAGTAGGAACCTTGATAAGGAACCTTTAGTAGGAACCTTGATAAGGAACCTTTAGTAGGAACCTTGATAAGGAACCTTCAGTAAGAACCTTGATAAGGAAACTCTAGTAGGAACCTTGATAAGGAACCTTTAGTAGGAACCTTGATAAGGAACCTTTAGTAGGAACCTTGATAAGGAACCTTCAGTAAGAACCTTGATAAGGAAACTCTAGTAGGAACCTTGATAAGGAACCTTTAGTAGGAACCTTGATAAGGAACCTTTAGTAGGAACCTTGATAAGGAACCTTCAGTAAGAACCTTGATAAGGAAACTCTAGTAGGAACCTTGATAAGGAACCTTTAGTAGGAACCTTGATAAGGAACCTTCAGTAAGAACCTTGATAAGGAAACTCTAGTAGGAACCTTGATAAGGAACCTTCAGTAAGAACCTTGATAAGGAAACTCTAGTAGGAACCTTGATAAGGAACCTTTAGTAGGAACCTTGATAAGGAACCTTTAGTAGGAACCTTGATAAGGAACCTTCAGTAAGAACCTTGATAAGAAAACTCTAGTAGGAACCTTGATAAGGAACCTTTAGTAAGAACCTTGATAAGGAACCTCTAGTAGGAACCTTGATAAGAAACCTCTAGTAGGAACCTTGACAAGGAACCTTGATAAGGAAACTCTAGTAGGAACCTTGATAAGGAACCTTCAGTAAGAACCTTGATAAGGAAACTCTAGTAGGAACCTTGATAAGGAACCTTTAGTAGGAACCTTGATAAGGAACCTTTAGTAGGAACCTTGATAAGGAAACTCTAGTAGGAACCTTGATAAGGAACCTTTAGTAGGAACCTTGATAAGGAACCTTTAGTAGGAACCTTGATAAGGAACCTTCAGTAAGAACCTTGATAAGGAAACTCTAGTAGGAACCTTGATAAGGAACCTTCAGCAGGAACCTTGATAAGGAAACTCTAGTAGGAACCTTGATAAGGAACCTTTAGTAGGAACCTTGATAAGGAACCTTCAGCAGGAACCTTGATAAGGAAACTCTAGTAGGAACCTTGATAAGGAACCTTTAGTAGGAACCTTGATAAGGAACCTTCAGTAAGAACCTTGATAAGGAAACTCTAGTAGGAACCTTGATAAGGAACCTTCAGTAAGAACCTTGATAAGGAAACTCTAGTAGGAACCTTGATAAGGAACCTTTAGTAGGAACCTTGATAAGGAACCTTTAGTAGGAACCTTGATAAGGAACCTTCAGTAAGAACCTTGATAAGAAAACTCTAGTAGGAACCTTGATAAGGAACCTTTAGTAAGAACCTTGATAAGGAACCTCTAGTAGGAACCTTGATAAGGAACCTCTAGTAGGAACCTTGACAAGGAACCTTGATAAGGAAACTCTAGTAGGAACCTTGATAAGGAACCTTCAGTAAGAACCTTGATAAGGAAACTCTAGTAGGAACCTTGATAAGGAACCTTTAGTAGGAACCTTGATAAGGAACCTCTAGTAGGAACCTTGATAAGGAACCTTCAGTAAGAACCTTGATAAGGAAACTCTAGTAGGAACCTTGATAAGGAACCTTTAGTAGGAACCTTGATAAGGAACCTTTAGTAGGAACCTTGATAAGGAACCTTCAGCAGGAACCTTGATTAGGAAACTCTAGTAGGAACCTTGATAAGGAACCTTCAGCAGGAACCTTGATAAGGAAACTCTAGTAGGAACCTTGATAAGGAACCTTTAGTAGGAACCTTGATAAGGAACCTTTAGTAGGAACCTTGATAAGGAACCTTCAGCAGGAACCTTGATAAGGAACCTTTAGTAGGAACCTTGATAAGGAACCTTCAGTAAGAACCTTGATAAGGAAACTCTAGTAGGAACCTTGATAAGGAACCTTCAGTAAGAACCTTGATAAGGAAACTCTAGTAGGAACCTTGATAAGGAACCTTTAGTAGGAACCTTGATAAGGAACCTTTAGTAGGAACCTTGATAAGGAACCTTCAGTAAGAACCTTGATAAGGAAACTCTAGTAGGAACCTTGATAAGGAACCTATAGTAGGAACCTTGATAAGGAACCTTCAGTAAGAACCTTGATAAGGAAACTCTAGTAGGAACCTTGATAAGGAACCTTCAGTAAGAACCTTGATAAGGAAACTCTAGTAGGAACCTTGATAAGGAACCTTTAGTAGGAACCTTGATAAGGAACCTTTAGTAGGAACCTTGATAAGGAACCTTCAGTAAGAACCTTGATAAGAAAACTCTAGTAGGAACCTTGATAAGGAACCTTTAGTAAGAACCTTGATAAGGAACCTCTAGTAGGAACCTTGATAAGGAACCTCTAGTAGGAACCTTGACAAGGAACCTTGATAAGGAAACTCTAGTAGGAACCTTGATAAGGAACCTTCAGTAAGAACCTTGATAAGGAAACTCTAGTAGGAACCTTGATAAGGAACCTTTAGTAGGAACCTTGATAAGGAACCTCTAGTAGGAACCTTGATAAGGAACCTTCAGTAAGAACCTTGATAAGGAAACTCTAGTAGGAACCTTGATAAGAAACCTTTAGTAGGAACCTTGATAAGGAACCTTTAGTAGGAACCTTGATAAGGAACCTTCAGCAGGAACCTTGATTAGGAAACTCTAGTAGGAACCTTGATAAGGAACCTTCAGCAGGAACCTTGATATGGAAACTCTAGTAGGAACCTTGATAAGGAACCTTTAGTAGGAACCTTGATAAGGAACCTTTAGTAGGAACCTTGATAAGGAACCTTCAGCAGGAACCTTGATAAGGAAACTCTAGTAGGAACCTTGATAAGGAACCTTTAGTAGGAACCTTGATAAGGAACCTTCAGTAAGAACCTTGATAAGGAAACTCTAGTAGGAACCTTGATAAGGAACCTTTAGTAGGAACCTTGATAAGGAACCTTTAGAAGGAACCTTGATAAGGAACCTTCAGTAAGAACCTTGATAAGGAAACTCTAGTAGGAACCTTGATAAGGAACCTTTAGTAGGAACCTTGATAAGGAACCTTTAGTAGGAACCTTGATAAGGAACCTTCAGTAAGAACCTTGATAAGGAAACTCTAGTAGGAACCTTGATAAGGAACCTTTAGTAGGAACCTTGATAAGGAACCTTCAGTAAGAACCTTGATAAGGAAACTCTAGTAGGAACCTTGATAAGGAACCTTCAGTAAGAACCTTGATAAGGAAACTCTAGTAGGAACCTTGATAAGGAACCTTTAGTAGGAACCTTGATAAGGAACCTTTAGTAGGAACCTTGATAAGGAACCTTTAGTAGGAACCTTGATAAGGAACCTTCAGCAGGAACCTTGATAAGGAACCTTTAGTAGGAACCTTGATAAGGAACCTTCAGTAAGAACCTTGATAAGGAAACTCTAGTAGGAACCTTGATAAGGAACCTTCAGTAAGAACCTTGATAAGGAAACTCTAGTAGGAACCTTGATAAGGAACCTTTAGTAGGAACCTTGATAAGGAACCTTTAGTAGGAACCTTGATAAGGAACCTTCAGTAAGAACCTTGATAAGGAAACTCTAGTAGGAACCTTGATAAGGAACCTTTAGTAGGAACCTTGATAAGGAACCTTCAGTAAGAACCTTGATAAGGAAACTCTAGTAGGAACCTTGATAAGGAACCTTCAGTAAGAACCTTGATAAGGAAACTCTAGTAGGAACCTTGATAAGGAACCTTTAGTAGGAACCTTGATAAGGAACCTTTAGTAGGAACCTTGATAAGGAACCTTCAGTAAGAACCTTGATAAGAAAACTCTAGTAGGAACCTTGATAAGGAACCTTTAGTAAGAACCTTGATAAGGAACCTCTAGTAGGAACCTTGATAAGGAACCTCTAGTAGGAACCTTGACAAGGAACCTTGATAAGGAAACTCTAGTAGGAACCTTGATAAGGAACCTTCAGTAAGAACCTTGATAAGGAAACTCTAGTAGGAACCTTGATAAGGAACCTTTAGTAGGAACCTTGATAAGGAACCTCTAGTAGGAACCTTGATAAGGAACCTTCAGTAAGAACCTTGATAAGGAAACTCTAGTAGGAACCTTGATAAGAAACCTTTAGTAGGAACCTTGATAAGGAACCTTTAGTAGGAACCTTGATAAGGAACCTTCAGCAGAACCTTGATTAGGAAACTCTAGTAGGAACCTTGATAAGGAACCTTCAGCAGGAACCTTGATATGGAAACTCTAGTAGGAACCTTGATAAGGAACCTTTAGTAGGAACCTTGATAAGGAACCTTTAGTAGGAACCTTGATAAGGAACCTTCAGCAGGAACCTTGATAAGGAAACTCTAGTAGGAACCTTGATAAGGAACCTTTAGTAGGAACCTTGATAAGGAACCTTCAGTAAGAACCTTGATAAGGAAACTCTAGTAGGAACCTTGATAAGGAACCTTTAGTAGGAACCTTGATAAGGAACCTTTAGAAGGAACCTTGATAAGGAACCTTCAGTAAGAACCTTGATAAGGAAACTCTAGTAGGAACCTTGATAAGGAACCTTTAGTAGGAACCTTGATAAGGAACCTTTAGTAGGAACCTTGATAAGGAACCTTCAGTAAGAACCTTGATAAGGAAACTCTAGTAGGAACCTTGATAAGGAACCTTTAGTAGGAACCTTGATAAGGAACCTTCAGTAAGAACCTTGATAAGGAAACTCTAGTAGGAACCTTGATAAGGAACCTTCAGTAAGAACCTTGATAAGGAAACTCTAGTAGGAACCTTGATAAGGAACCTTTAGTAGGAACCTTGATAAGGAACCTTTAGTAGGAACCTTGATAAGGAACCTTCAGTAAGAACCTTGATAAGAAAACTCTAGTAGGAACCTTGATAAGGAACCTTTAGTAAGAACCTTGATAAGGAACCTCTAGTAGGAACCTTGATAAGAAACCTCTAGTAGGAACCTTGACAAGGAACCTTGATAAGGAAACTCTAGTAGGAACCTTGATAAGGAACCTTCAGTAAGAACCTTGATAAGGAAACTCTAGTAGGAACCTTGATAAGGAACCTTTAGTAGGAACCTTGATAAGGAACCTTTAGTAGGAACCTTGATAAGGAACCTCTAGTAGGAACCTTGATAAGGAACCTTGATAAGGAAACTCTAGTAGGAACCTTGATAAGGAACCTTCAGTAAGAACCTTGATAAGGAAACTCTAGTAGGAACCTTGATAAGGAACCTTTAGTAGGAACCTTGATAAGGAACCTTTAGTAGGAACCTTGATAAGGAACCTTCAGTAAGAACCTTGATAAGGAAACTCTAGTAGGAACCTTGATAAGGAACCTTCAGCAGGAACCTTGATAAGGAAACTCTAGTAGGAACCTTGATAAGGAACCTTTAGTAGGAACCTTGATAAGGAACCTTTAGTAGGAACCTTGATAAGGAACCTTCAGTAAGAACCTTGATAAGGAAACTCTAGTAGGAACCTTGATAAGGAACCTTCAGCAGGAACCTTGATAAGGAAACTCTAGTAGGAACCTTGATAAGGAACCTTTAGTAGGAACCTTGATAAGGAACCTTTAGTAGGAACCTTGATAAGGAACCTTCAGCAGGAACCTTGATAAGGAAACTCTAGTAGGAACCTTGATAAGGAACCTTTAGTAGGAACCTTGATAAGGAACCTTCAGCAGGAACCTTGATAAGGAAACTCTAGTAGGAACCTTGATAAGGAACCTTTAGTAGGAACCTTGATAAGGAACCTTTAGTAGGAACCTTGATAAGGAACCTTCAGTAAGAACCTTGATAAGGAAACTCTAGTAGGAACCTTGATAAGGAACCTTCAGCAGGAACCTTGATAAGGAAACTCTAGTAGGAACCTTGATAAGGAACCTTTAGTAGAACCTTGATAAGGAACCTTTAGTAGGAACCTTGATAAGGAACCTTCAGTAAGAACCTTGATAAGGAAACTCTAGTAGGAACCTTGATAAGGAACCTTCAGCAGGAACCTTGATAAGGAAACTCTAGTAGGAACCTTGATAAGGAACCTTTAGTAGGAACCTTGATAAGGAACCTTTAGTAGGAACCTTGATAAGGAACCTTCAGCAGGAACCTCTAGTAGGAACCTTGACAAGGAACCTTCAGTAAGAACCTTGATAAGGAAACTCTAGTAGGAACCTTGATAAGGAACCTTTAGTAGGAACCTTGATAAGGAACCTTTAGTAGGAACCTTGATAAGGAACCTTCAGTAAGAACCTTGATAAGGAAACTCTAGTAGGAACCTTGATAAGGAACCTTTAGTAGAACCTTGATAAGGAACCTTCAGTAAGAACCTTGATAAGGAAACTCTAGTAGGAACCTTGATAAGGAACCTTCAGTAAGAACCTTGATAAGGAAACTCTAGTAGGAACCTTGATAAGGAACCTTTAGTAGGAACCTTGATAAGGAACCTTTAGTAGGAACCTTGATAAGGAACCTTCAGTAAGAACCTTGATAAGAAAACTCTAGTAGGAACCTTGATAAGGAACCTTTAGTAAGAACCTTGATAAGGAACCTCTAGTAGGAACCTTGATAAGAAACCTCTAGTAGGAACCTTGACAAGGAACCTTGATAAGGAAACTCTAGTAGGAACCTTGATAAGGAACCTTCAGTAAGAACCTTGATAAGGAAACTCTAGTAGGAACCTTGATAAGGAACCTTTAGTAGGAACCTTGATAAGGAACCTTTAGTAGGAACCTTGATAAGGAAACTCTAGTAGGAACCTTGATAAGGAACCTTTAGTAGGAACCTTGATAAGGAACCTTTAGTAGGAACCTTGATAAGGAACCTTCAGTAAGAACCTTGATAAGGAAACTCTAGTAGGAACCTTGATAAGGAACCTTCAGCAGGAACCTTGATAAGGAAACTCTAGTAGGAACCTTGATAAGGAACCTTTAGTAGGAACCTTGATAAGGAACCTTCAGCAGGAACCTTGATAAGGAAACTCTAGTAGGAACCTTGATAAGGAACCTTTAGTAGGAACCTTGATAAGGAACCTTCAGTAAGAACCTTGATAAGGAAACTCTAGTAGGAACCTTGATAAGGAACCTTCAGTAAGAACCTTGATAAGGAAACTCTAGTAGGAACCTTGATAAGGAACCTTTAGTAGGAACCTTGATAAGGAACCTTTAGTAGGAACCTTGATAAGGAACCTTCAGTAAGAACCTTGATAAGAAACTCTAGTAGGAACCTTGATAAGGAACCTTTAGTAAGAACCTTGATAAGGAACCTCTAGTAGGAACCTTGATAAGGAACCTCTAGTAGGAACCTTGACAAGGAACCTTGATAAGGAAACTCTAGTAGGAACCTTGATAAGGAACCTTCAGTAAGAACCTTGATAAGGAAACTCTAGTAGGAACCTTGATAAGGAACCTTTAGTAGGAACCTTGATAAGGAACCTCTAGTAGGAACCTTGATAAGGAACCTTCAGTAAGAACCTTGATAAGGAAACTCTAGTAGGAACCTTGATAAGGAACCTTTAGTAGGAACCTTGATAAGGAACCTTTAGTAGGAACCTTGATAAGGAACCTTCAGCAGGAACCTTGATTAGGAAACTCTAGTAGGAACCTTGATAAGGAACCTTCAGCAGGAACCTTGATAAGGAAACTCTAGTAGGAACCTTGATAAGGAACCTTTAGTAGGAACCTTGATAAGGAACCTTTAGTAGGAACCTTGATAAGGAACCTTCAGCAGGAACCTTGATAAGGAACCTTTAGTAGGAACCTTGATAAGGAACCTTCAGTAAGAACCTTGATAAGGAAACTCTAGTAGGAACCTTGATAAGGAACCTTCAGTAAGAACCTTGATAAGGAAACTCTAGTAGGAACCTTGATAAGGAACCTTTAGTAGGAACCTTGATAAGGAACCTTTAGTAGGAACCTTGATAAGGAACCTTCAGTAAGAACCTTGATAAGGAAACTCTAGTAGGAACCTTGATAAGGAACCTATAGTAGGAACCTTGATAAGGAACCTTCAGTAAGAACCTTGATAAGGAAACTCTAGTAGGAACCTTGATAAGGAACCTTCAGTAAGAACCTTGATAAGGAAACTCTAGTAGGAACCTTGATAAGGAACCTTTAGTAGGAACCTTGATAAGGAACCTTTAGTAGGAACCTTGATAAGGAACCTTCAGTAAGAACCTTGATAAGAAAACTCTAGTAGGAACCTTGATAAGGAACCTTTAGTAAGAACCTTGATAAGGAACCTCTAGTAGGAACCTTGATAAGGAACCTCTAGTAGGAACCTTGACAAGGAACCTTGATAAGGAAACTCTAGTAGGAACCTTGATAAGGAACCTTCAGTAAGAACCTTGATAAGGAAACTCTAGTAGGAACCTTGATAAGGAACCTTTAGTAGGAACCTTGATAAGGAACCTCTAGTAGGAACCTTGATAAGGAACCTTCAGTAAGAACCTTGATAAGGAAACTCTAGTAGGAACCTTGATAAGAAACCTTTAGTAGGAACCTTGATAAGGAACCTTTAGTAGGAACCTTGATAAGGAACCTTCAGCAGGAACCTTGATTAGGAAACTCTAGTAGGAACCTTGATAAGGAACCTTCAGCAGGAACCTTGATATGGAAACTCTAGTAGGAACCTTGATAAGGAACCTTTAGTAGGAACCTTGATAAGGAACCTTTAGTAGGAACCTTGATAAGGAACCTTCAGCAGGAACCTTGATAAGGAAACTCTAGTAGGAACCTTGATAAGGAACCTTTAGTAGGACCTTGATAAGGAACCTTCAGTAAGAACCTTGATAAGGAAACTCTAGTAGGAACCTTGATAAGGAACCTTTAGTAGGAACCTTGATAAGGAACCTTTAGAAGGAACCTTGATAAGGAACCTTCAGTAAGAACCTTGATAAGGAAACTCTAGTAGGAACCTTGATAAGGAACCTTTAGTAGAACCTTGATAAGGAACCTTTAGTAGGAACCTTGATAAGGAACCTTCAGTAAGAACCTTGATAAGGAAACTCTAGTAGGAACCTTGATAAGGAACCTTTAGTAGGAACCTTGATAAGGAACCTTCAGTAAGAACCTTGATAAGGAAACTCTAGTAGGAACCTTGATAAGGAACCTTCAGTAAAACCTTGATAAGGAAACTCTAGTAGGAACCTTGATAAGGAACCTTTAGTAGGAACCTTGATAAGGAACCTTTAGTAGAACCTTGATAAGGAACCTTTAGTAGGAACCTTGATAAGGAACCTTCAGCAGGAACCTTGATAAGGAACCTTTAGTAGGAACCTTGATAAGGAACCTTCAGTAAGAACCTTGATAAGGAAACTCTAGTAGGAACCTTGATAAGGAACCTTCAGTAAGAACCTTGATAAGGAAACTCTAGTAGGAACCTTGATAAGGAACCTTTAGTAGGAACCTTGATAAGGAACCTTTAGTAGGAACCTTGATAAGGAACCTTCAGTAAGAACCTTGATAAGGAAACTCTAGTAGGAACCTTGATAAGGAACCTTTAGTAGGAACCTTGATAAGGAACCTTCAGTAAGAACCTTGATAAGGAAACTCTAGTAGGAACCTTGATAAGGAACCTTCAGTAAGAACCTTGATAAGGAAACTCTAGTAGGAACCTTGATAAGGAACCTTTAGTAGGAACCTTGATAAGGAACCTTTAGTAGGAACCTTGATAAGGAACCTTCAGTAAGAACCTTGATAAGAAAACTCTAGTAGGAACCTTGATGGAACCTTTAGTAAGAACCTTGATAAGGAACCTCTAGTAGGAACCTTGATAAGGAACCTCTAGTAGGAACCTTGACAAGGAACCTTGATAAGGAAACTCTAGTAGGAACCTTGATAAGGAACCTTCAGTAAGAACCTTGATAAGGAACTCTAGTAGGAACCTTGATAAGGAACCTTTAGTAGGAACCTTGATAAGGAACCTCTAGTAGGAACCTTGATAAGGAACCTTCAGTAAGACCTTGATAAGGAAACTCTAGTAGGAACCTTGATAAGAACCTTTAGTAGGAACCTTGATAAGGAACCTTTAGTAGGAACCTTGATAAGGAACCTTCAGCAGGAACCTTGATTAGGAACTCTAGTAGGACCTTGATAATGAACCTTCAGCAGGAACCTTGATATGGAAACTCTAGTAGGAACCTTGATAAGGAACCTTTAGTAGGAACCTTGATAAGGAACCTTTAGTAGGAACCTTGATAAGGAACCTTCAGCAACCTTGATAAGGAAACTCTAGTAGGAACCTTGATAAGGAACCTTTAGTAGGAACCTTGATAAGGAACCTTCAGTAAGAACCTTGATAAGGAAACTCTAGTAGGAACCTTGATAAGGAACCTTTAGTAGGAACCTTGATAAGGAACCTTTAGAAGGAACCTTGATAAGAACCTTCAGTAAGAACCTTGATAAGGAAACTCTAGTAGGAACCTTGATAAGGAACCTTTAGTAGGAACCTTGATAAGGAACCTTTAGTAGGAACCTTGATAAGGAACCTTCAGTAAGAACCTTGATAAGGAAACTCTAGTAGGAACCTTGATAAGGAACCTTTAGTAGGAACCTTGATAAGGAACCTTCAGTAAGAACCTTGATAAGGAAACTCTAGTAGGAACCTTGATAAGGAACCTTCAGTAAGAACCTTGATAAGGAACTCTAGTAGGAACCTTGATAAGGAACCTTTAGTAGGAACCTTGATAAGGAACCTTTAGTAGGAACCTTGATAAGGAACCTTCAGTAAGAACCTTGATAAGAAACTCTAGTAGGAACCTTGATAAGGAACCTTTAGTAAGAACCTTGATAAGGAACCTCTAGTAGGAACCTTGATAAGAACCTCTAGTAGGAACCTTGACAAGGAACCTTGATAAGGAAACTCTAGTAGGAACTTTGATAAGGAACCTTCAGTAAGAACCTTGATAAGGAAACTCTAGTAGGAACCTTGATAAGGAACCTTTAGTAGGAACCTTGATAAGGAACCTTTAGTAGGAACCTTGATAAGGAACCTCTAGTAGGAACCTTGATAAGGAACCTTGATAAGGAAACTCTAGTAGGAACCTTGATAAGGAACCTTCAGTAAGACCTTGATAAGGAAACTCTAGTAGGAACCTTGATAAGGAACCTTTAGTAGGAACCTTGATAAGGAACCTTTAGTAGGAACCTTGATAAGGAACCTTCAGTAAGAACCTTGATAGGAAACTCTAGTAGGAACCTTGATAAGGAACCTTCAGCAGGAACCTTGATAAGGAACTCTAGTAGGAACCTTGATAAGGAACCTTTAGTAGGAACCTTGATAAGGAACCTTTAGTAGGAACCTTGATAAGGAACCTTCAGCAGGAACCTTGATAAGGAAACTCTAGTAGGAACCTTGATAAGGAACCTTTAGTAGGAACCTTGATAAGGAACCTTCAGCAGGAACCTTGATAAGGAAACTCTAGTAGGAACCTTGATAAGGAACCTTTAGTAGGAACCTTGATAAGGAACCTTTAGTAGGAACCTTGATAAGGAACCTTCAGTAAGAACCTTGATAAGGAAACTCTAGTAGGAACCTTGATAAGGAACCTTCAGCAGGAACCTTGATAAGGAAACTCTAGTAGGAACCTTGATAAGGAACCTTAGTAGGAACCTTGATAAAGGAACCTTTAGTAGGAACCTTGATAAGGAACCTTCAGTAAGAACCTTGATAAGGAAACTCTAGTAGGAACCTTGATAAGGAACCTTCAGCAGGAACCTTGATAAGGAACTCTAGTAGGAACCTTGATAAGGAACCTTTAGTAGGAACCTTGATAAGGAACCTTTAGTAGGAACCTTGATAAGGAACCTTCAGCAGGAACCTTGATAAGGAAACTCTAGTAGGAACCTTGATAAGGAACCTTTAGTAGGAACCTTGATAAGGAACCTTCAGCAGAACCTTGATAAGGAACTCTAGTAGGAACCTTGATAAGGAACCTTTAGTAGGAACCTTGATAAGGAACCTTCAGTAAGAACCTTGATAAGGAAACTCTAGTAGGAACCTTGATAAGGAACCTTCAGTAGAACCTTGATAAGGAAACTCTAGTAGGAACCTTGATAAGGAACCTTTAGTAGGAACCTTGATAAGGAACCTTTAGTAGGAACCTTGATAAGGAACCTTCAGTAAGAACCTTGATAAGAAACTCTAGTAGGAACCTTGATAAGGAACCTTTAGTAAGAACCTTGATAAGGAACCTCTAGTAGGAACCTTGATAAGGAACCTCTAGTAGGAACCTTGACAAGGAACCTTGATAAGGAAACTCTAGTAGGAACCTTGATAAGGAACCTTCATAAGAACCTTGATAAGGAAACTCTAGTAGGAACCTTGATAAGGAACCTTTAGTAGGAACCTTGATAAGGAACCTCTAGTAGGAACCTTGATAAGGAACCTTCAGTAAGAACCTTGATAAGGAAACTCTATAGGAACCTTGATAAGGAACCTTTAGTAGGAACCTTGATAAGGAACCTTTAGTAGGAACCTTGATAAGGAACCTTTAGCAGGAACCTTGATTAGGAAACTCTAGTAGGAACCTTGATAAGGAACCTTCAGCAGGAACTTGATAAGGAAACTCTAGTAGGAACCTTGATAAGGAACCTTTAGTAGGAACCTTGATAAGGAACCTTTAGTAGGAACCTTGATAAGGAACCTTCAGCAGGAACCTTGATAAGGAACCTTTAGTAGGAAACCTTGATAAGGAACCTTCAGTAAAACCTTGATAAGGAACTCTAGTAGAACCTTGATAAGGAACCTTCAGTAAGAACCTTGATAAGGAAACTCTAGTAGGAACCTTGATAAGGAACCTTTAGTAGGAACCTTGATAAGGAACCTTTAGTAGGAACCTTGATAAGGAACCTTCAGTAAGAACCTTGATAAGGAAACTCTAGTAGGAACTTGATAAGAACCTTTAGTAGGAACCTTGATAAGGAACCTTCAGTAAGAACCTTGATAAGGAAACTCTAGTAGGAACCTTGATAGGAACCTTCAGTAAGAACCTTGATAAGGAAACTCTAGTAGGAACCTTGATAAGGAACCTTTAGTAGGAACCTTGATAAGGAACCTTTAGTAGGAACCTTGATAAGGAACCTTCAGTAAGAACCTTGATAAGAAAACTCTAGTAGGAACCTTGATAAGGAACCTTTAGTAAGAACCTTGATAGGAACCTCTAGTAGAACCTTGATAAGGAACCTCTATAGGAACCTTGACAAGGAACCTTGATAAAGGAAACTCTAGTAGAACCTTGATAAGGAACCTTCAGTAAGAACCTTGATAAGGAACTCTAGTAGGAACCTTGATAAGGAACCTTTAGTAGGAACCTTGATAAGGAACCTCTAGTAGGAACCTTGATAAGGAACCTTCAGTAGAACCTTGATAAGGAACTCTAGTAGGAACTTGATAAAACCTTTAGTAGGAACCTTGATAAGGAACCTTTAGTAGGAACCTTGATAAGGAACCTTCAGCAGGAACCTTGATTAGGAAACTCAGTAGGAACCTTGATAAGGAACCTTCAGAGAACCTTGATATGGAACTCTAGTAGGAACCTTGATAAGGAACCTTTAGTAGGAACCTTGATAAGGAACCTTTAGTAGGAACCTTGATAAGGAACCTTCAGCAGGAACCTTGATAAGGAAACTCTAGTAGGAACCTTGAAGGAACCTTTAGTAGGAACCTTGATAAGGAACCTTCAGTAAGAACCTTGATAAGGAAACTCTAGTAGGAACCTTGATAAGGAACCTTTAGTAGGAACCTTGATAAGGAACCTTTAGTAGGAACCTTGATAAGGAACCTTCAGTAAGAACCTTGATAAGGAAACTCTAGTAGGAACCTTGATAAGGAACCTTTAGTAGGAACCTTGATAAGGAACCTTCAGTAAGAACCTTGATAAGGAAACTCTAGTAGGAACCTTGATAAGGAACCTTCAGTAAGAACCTTGATAAGGAAACTCTAGTAGGAACCTTGATAAGGAACCTTTAGTAGGAACCTTGATAAGGAACCTTTAGTAGGAACCTTGATAAGGAACCTTCAGTAAGAACTTTGATAAGGAAACTCTAGTAGGAACCTTGATAAGGAACCTTTAGTAGGAACCTTGATAAGGAACCTCTAGTAGGAACCTTGATAAGGAACCTTCAGTAGGAACCTTGATAAGGAACCTCTAGTAGGAACCTTGATAAGGAACCTTTAGTAGGAACCTTGATAAGGAACCTTCAATAAGAACCTTGATAAGAAAACTCTAGTAGGAACCTTGATAAGGAACCTTTAGTAAGAACCTTGATAAGGAACCTCTAGTAGGAACCTTGATAAGGAACCTATAGTAGGAACCTTGACAAGGAACCTTGATAAGGAAACTAGTAGGAACCTTGATAAGGAACCTTCAGTAAGAACCTTGATAAGGAACCTTTAGTAGGAACCTTGATAAGGAACCTTCAGTAAGAACCTTGATAAGGAAACTCTAGTAGGAACCTTGATAAGGAACCTTTAGTAGGAACCTTGATAAGGAACCTCTAGTAGGAACCTTGATAAGGAACCTTCAGTAAGAACCTTGATAAGGAAACTCTAGTAGGAACCTTGATAAGGAACCTTTAGTAGGAACCTTGATAAGGAACCTTTAGTAGGAACCTTGATAAGGAACCTTCAGCAGGAACCTTGATAAGGAAACTCTAGTAGGAACCTTGATAAGGAACCTTTAGTAGGAACCTTGATAAGGAACCTTCAGTAAGAACCTTGATAAGGAACCTTCAGCAGGAACCTTGATAAGGAACCTTTAGTAGGAACCTTGATAAGGAACCTTCAGTAAGAACCTTGATAAGGAAACTCTAGTAGGAACCTTGATAAGGAACCTTTAGTAGGAACCTTGATAAGGAACCTCTAGTAGGAACCTTGATAAGGAACCTTTAGTAGGAACCTTGATAAGGAACCTTCAGTAAGAACCTTGATAAGGAACCTTCAGCAGGAACCTTGATAAGGAACCTTTAGTAGGAACCTTGATAAGGAACCTTCAGTAAGAACCTTGATAAGGAAACTCTAGTAGGAACCTTGATAAGGAACCTTCAGCAGGAACCTTGATAAGGAACCTCTAGTAGGAACCTTGATAAGGAACCTTTAGTAGGAACCTTGATAAGGAACCTTTAGTAGGAACCTTGATAAGGAACCTTTAGTAGGAACCTTGATAAGGAACCTCAGTAAGAACCTTGATAAGGAACCTTGATAAGGAACCTTCAGCAGGAACCTTGATAAGGAACCTCTAGTAGGAACCTTGATAAGGAACCTTTAGTAGGAACCTTGATAAGGAACCTTTAGTAGGAACCTTGATAAGGAACCTCTAGTAGGAACCTTGATAAGGAACCTTTAGTAGGAACCTTGATAAGGAACCTTTAGTAGGAACCTTGATAAGGAACCTTTAGTAGGAACCTTGATAAGGAACCTTCAGTAAGAACCTTGATAAGGAACCTTGATAAGGAACCTTCAGCAGGAACCTTGATAAGGAACCTCTAGTAGGAACCTTTCGCTCTGTGGATGGAGACATGCTGTCCTGCTGTGAGACGTTCTCGCTGCTCTTTTGGTAGGTGTGTAGTTGCCATGGCAACAGGTCTTCATGCTCACACAGATAAAGACAAAAACAGTGAAACGATCTGGAGATAAACGCTGAACGCATGGAGATGCAGCATGGAGATGCAGCATGGAGATGCAGCATGGAGATGCAGCATGGAGATGCAGCATGGAGATGCAGCATGGAGATGCAGCATGGAGATGCAGCATGGAGATGCAAGGATGTGTGTGTGTGTTATCTATGTGTGTGTGTTATCAATCTATGTGTGTGTGTGTGTGTGTGTGTTATCTATGTGTGTGTGTGTGTGTGTTATCTATGTGTGTGTGTGTGTTATCTATGTGTGTGTGTGTGTGTGTGTGTGTGTTATCTATGTGTGTGTGTGTGTGTTATCTATGTGTGTGTGTGTTATCTATGTGTGTGTGTGTGTGTGTGTTATCTATGTGTGTGTGTTATCTATGTGTGTGTGTGTGTGTGTGTTATCTATGTGTGTGTGTGTTATCTATGTGTGTGTGTGTGTGTGTTATCTATGTGTGTGTGTGTGTGTGTTATCTATGTGTGTGTGTGTGTGTTATCTATGTGTGTGTGTGTGTGTGTGTTATCTATGTGTGTGTGTGTGTGTGTTATCTATGTGTGTGTGTGTGTGTTATCTTGTGTGTGTGTGTGTGTGTGTGTGTTATCTATGTGTGTGTGTGTGTGTGTTATCTATGTGTGTGTGTGTGTGTGTGTTATCTATGTGTGTGTGTGTGTGTCACTGGTTCAGCCGTGTGAGGAGTAAAAATAGACTGATTCCTCAGATGTGTGGAGCAGCTGCAGTCGTTCCTGGAGGAGAGCATCATGGGAGATTTTGTCGTCACCATGACGCTGCAGCAGGAAGTTCAGCTGCATCATCGGAGTCTTCCTCAGAGAAATGTGGAAGAAGTGTTTGGGTTGGGGACAGAGCGGCCGGTTCAGTCTCGATGCTTCTTGAAGCTCGTCTCTGGACGTCTTTACGTCCACCAGGCATTAGACCAGAACCTGGACCTGAATGCTCCTTTCATCCTCTGTGTGTCCAGGACACCGCGGGGCAGGAGCGCTATCGCACCATCACCACGGCTTACTACCGAGGAGCCATGGGCTTCATCCTCATGTATGACATCACCAACGAGGAGTCGTTCAATGCGGTCCAGGACTGGTAGGGGGTTGGTCAGATGCTGGCTTGTGTCGTGATGTCAATAGGTGTGAATCCCTTCCAGCTAGCTGTCGCTCTGTGTCCGCAGGGCCACCCAGATCAAGACGTACTCGTGGGACAACGCCCAGGTCATCATGGTGGGCAACAAGTGTGACATGGACGAGGAGAGAGTGGTACCACCCGAGAAAGGAAAACACCTGGCGGACCAGCTAGGTGTGCATTAGTTCGTTTTAGAAGGAAAAAGAAAGCCGCAGTAGTCAGGATAATCTGCTGTCAGATTATTCCTGAATACTTTATTATCTCAATAATGATCTCCAGTGTTTTCAGTTTGATGTCAGTCAACCAGGGACCAGCTCCTAAGAGACTATTCTGCAGCTTTTAGAGCAGGGGTGGGCACTCCTGGTCCTGACTGTGAGCCATTTCTCCTGCTATCGCTAGGCTAGCATGTTAGCTTTGGTTGTATTTTCCCAGAATGCCCTGCGCTGTAGTCCACTTCCAGCTTTTGGAGCGGTCTGCGGTCACATTCAAACCGAACCGGAGTTCTCTTCAATCAAACACAGACTGAGGTTTCACCTGAGGTCAGAGGTCGGTTAGCATTCACACCTCACCAACCAAACTGAACTTTGACTAGGCCGACAGACTGGAGGCGGGTTAAAGGGGACTGAACGGGACTGGTGAGAATAAACCCTGAAAGCTGCAGGATAGTATCTCTGGAGGACTGGAGGGTCCAAGTGCTGCTTTTAGAGATTTTGAGCAATTACTGACCCAGTAAGACCTTGTCAGAGACCTTCCACCAAACATTTCTAGAAACATTTTCAGCAGAAATATCACAGGTCAAAGTTTGGTGAACCAGGCTTTCCAACCACAGACTGGAGACTTCTGGTGTGACCTTTGCCTGTCTCCTGCAGGGTTTGAGTACTATGAGGCGAGCGCCAAGGAGAACATCAATGTGCGTCAGGTTTTTGAGCGCCTGGTAGACATCATCTGTGTAAAGATGTCTGAACGTGTGGACGTGGAGGCACCAGTAGCTCCTGGACCTAAGACCACCAGACTGACCGACAAGCCAGCCCAGCTACCTCAGAAATGCTGCTGATCATCGGTCCACCTCCGCCCACCCTGAGCTGTAGGTCAAATAAAAAAATCAGATAGTCCGACTGTTGAGACATTCCTCCACACCCGCTCTGCTTCAGTCCATGTTTGTGAGCCGTCAGTCATCACTCCTGCTAACATCCAGGAAGCCGCTCCGTTCGTTACCTGAGGCCGGCTGACCGCTGGAGGTCCCCTCCGCCTTCACCTGGCCGGTCCATTGGTTCTGCTTTCAAATGACTGCAGAGAATCAGTTTAGGACAGCCCACAGCGCCACCTGCAGACCGTACAGATGAGTAGCATTTAGTGGCGACTGTCCTTTCTCTGTCTGCACCGCCAAGATTTTAGTGTTTCTACTGAACCTCTGGAACGTCCTAAATCCCGATGCAACCAGAACGTCCAGCTGCAGTTAAAGCCATGATGAGAATGACAGCAGAACGATCGGCCGACGAGGTCCACTCTGCTCAGGAAAACAACCAAGTAGGCCAAACACCGAGAGGTAGGACTACAGCTACATACCTGTCAAGTCTCCTTTACCCCCACCCCGCTCTGACCTCTGACAGGAACACCGAACGGAGACATTTCCCATATTCTCAAATTCTAAACTTGACCAGTTTGGTCACCTGCCGAACATTAAACTCAGAGACATAAAAGTCAGTCCATCCCGCTGCGGCCCGGTCCGGACGGTTCCTCTCAGCCTGCAGCCGAACCTCTGAAGCTGTTTTTAGTCAGTCATTGGAGCGTAAGGAGGCTCCGCCCCCTTAGCAGGTGTTGTCTTGTGGCCGCCATGTTTGCAGTGTGTTTCCCATGATCAGGTGTGTGTGAGTTAAATATAATTACCGTGATATTAATAGCCTGTCCAGATGTAAGGGTTCCCCCATTGAGAGTAAACGGTAATATTGTTACTTTATTTTGAGGTGAAACTGTAAATGATAGAGTTAGAGCTAAATATACCGTTGTGGAGTATGAGCTTCTTTTTATGATTAATTCTGTGAACTTGTTGTCTTACGGTTTGCTCCGTCCGGAGAAGCACAAAGTGATTGTACAAAATATTGTGAATGTTTGTATATTGTAGATGATTCTTAGAATAATAAAAACCACAGTCTTTCATCAAAACACGTCTTCTTTTGGTTCTGTTCGGACCGGGATCCAGTTCTGACTGTCGTGGATCCAGACAGGTCAGTTCGGTCCAGTTCTTGGGTCGGTTCTGGAACTCAGGTTGGTTCCTTTTTCACATGTAGCTTCGTCCAATAGGAAAGCAGCTGATAGAGTGAGCACTGATGATGTCATCAATATGGGTCCGATCCTGGTCGGGTTCTGGTTTTTATTTAACAATGTTCATGTCATAAAGTGTGGTGGTGGAGATGCTGAGGCAGGCGCTGGACACCCAGCTGGGTGAATGGTGAGTATTTAATAATGCAAAAAACAGCAACAAACAGTCCGCGGCTGAGCGGAAGCCAGGGCTCACACCGGAAGCAACTGCTGTAACGGGCGGAAAAACACTAAACGGCGACAATGTGCGACCAACAACGACAAAATACGACAACTTACGACAAGGACCCGACGAGGAACAAAGGGACTAAATACACTGAGGGTAATCAAGGGAACAAGACACACCTGGGAACAATCAACAATCAGGACAACGAGGAGACTGAGGACACAGAAACTCAGAATAAAACACAGAACCTGACAATTCAAGATCATGTGGCATGAACATACATGAAGACCTCCAGTCTGACAGGCTTAAGATGCACATATCACTATAACACTAAAAAAACTCAAATATATTTATATAAATAAGTAGTTTGTTAGACATCAAACAGACATGGCAGAACGACAAACAGAAAAAGACAAACGGGCTTTAGTTCCCACATCAATTCAGACGTTAGTTCCCACATCAATGCAGACGTTAGTTCCCACATCAATGCAGACGTTAGTTCCCACATCAATTCAGACGTTAGTTCCCACATCAATTCAGACGTTAGTTCCCACATCAATTCAGACGTTAGTTCCCACATCAATGCAGATCATTATAGGGTTCGAGTTGATTGTTGTTCATCAGTTTCTAGGTTCCCTGTTCGAAGGTTTTTGATGGTTTTCTGTTTGCACGTTTGCAGGAGGGATGAAGAAATTGGTGAAGATCAGCAGGTTGTTAAAAAAAAAAAAAGCTCGGTTCTTCTGACTCTGGCTCGGTCCAATTTTTATATCCTGTCTTTTTAAGGGATCCTGTAGGAAATGTTTAGTTAAGATCCAGTTTGTCCAAAATGTACCAGTTTGTTCTGACAGGTGAGCTGTTACTGCACCGCTTCTTTTCAAAATAAAATAACTGGTCATGTAGCACGGTAGCCATGGTGACAGGTTTGTAACTGGACCCAAACTGATTTGATTACATTGTAATAAATGATTATTAGAGCGTAAAGAAAACATTTAAGGTTTATTCAGTCCCTCCATGTCCAGCCAAGATAATTAAACTAAACTAACTTTCAAACCTGCCTGAGACAGACTGTTGACCCGTCCGGGTGGGTGGACCCGCCTCGCCTCGTCCAGAACCCTGGCTGGAGAGGCAGCAGGACCTCCTGACCCCAGGCGGAACCGGGGGTTAGAACATGGATGGATGGATAACTTTCAAGCCTGGGCTGCAGATAATTTCTCAAAAAATATCCCAACCAGAACATAAAGGAAGTACCAAGCAGCTCAGATATGATGTCACCCAAATTTATGGATGAGCCACTTTCAATAAAATAAGGGAACTTAATTTAAAAACTTTTGCACACTATTTGCCCTTATAGCTAAATTCTAATGTCTAATGAGTTGGATGAAGAAGGTCACTTTGGAGACATGGAGAAATTTCTCAAAGAAAAATGTAAACACTGTCAGCATCAGACTGACTGTAACAGTGTTACTGTCAGTCTGAATGTTGGGATAAAATTGTGTTTCATCATGAATTATGCTCATCTTAGGAAAAAATCATAATAACGTCCGCAGGTCTCCATAGTCCGCTCATATCTCAACATTCAACAACAATTTTATTTTCTCTCTAGAATATTGTTTATGTTTGTGTCGATGTCAGTTTGGTTTTATTTGTGTTTGGAACAACTTGCATCTTAATAAATCTCTATCAACTGTAAGATAGCGACACAAAATGAACCTCCAGGTTTTTAAAATATCACAATAACTATTTGCTTTGTGATCGATGTGCTGTCTTCTTCACTTGATGGTGTATTATATTTCTTATTTTTAAATGACACAGAAACAAAGGAAATATGTCCTTAAAATGTATAAAATTGTAAACAAGAGACTTTTGATGACGCAGCCTGTTGAGCTCTTGACCAATCAGAGCGCTTCTTTGACGCAGCCGCAGCTTCGCTCCAACTACCAACTTGAAACTTCAGCAGCAGCCGTCAAGCACACATCCAGGTAAGTCTTCCTTCCTGCCGGTATCACAGGTCCAAACTGAATTTCAGAACCAACACAGGGCTGCCGACATGCTGACAAAACCGAACTAGAACCGGGCTGAAGCGCCGGCTCAAACAGTTAGCGGTTAGCAGGATTAGTTAGCAGACTGAGTCGCTAAGGCAGGTTAGTTAACAGCTTGGTTCAGGTCCAGTTCGAGTTAATTCGTCCTTTTAGAGCTGCAGTTTTCCAAGATGTTTAAGGTTTGGCTCCGACTGCCAGTCCGCTGCTGTCTGTCTGTTTTCGGGATGCTAAGCGAGCAGCTCCGCTCTTAAATCGGCGGATATTAACGTGAGATTTTGCTCCGAATCTCGAGCTCTCATTCAATTACAGCGTCATATTTTGCTAAGCACCAAACTGCTCCAGGAAAATCCAACATTTTTTATTTGTTTTTATTTTCCAGCCCCGGGAGACATGTTGAGATATTCTGGACATTCCCGTTAAAAACAACAAATTAATGTGAATAATTCGGCGGTAAGTTTTTATATGTTTAAATACCTGGGGAAGATATTCCCATACTGTATCTGCTGGTGAGCAAATTCAACTTTATTCATTTACCTGCATTGACCAACAGGGGGCGGGGCTAATTCACAGACCTGGATATAACTCAGATTGAAAGCTTCAGGTTTTTATTGTGTGAAATGTAAAAAGTTTTATCCACGGTTGCTGAAAGGTTCTGTTTCTACCATCTGGTAGCCAGAACCAGAAGCTATCGACCTAGCTACCATATCCCTCCTAACCACTAGAGGGCGGTAACTGTGTAACACTGCTCCTTTATGACTGAATGTGCTTCTGATCAGTGGAGCTAAACTTGGAGAGACCAAAGATGAGAATTTCTCTGTCTGTCTGTCAGTCAGAGGTCGTGTTAATGGAATATTTTCTGTATTTGACCAGTTATTTTTTAAACGATGGGAAAATTGGAAGCCCGCCTGTCATTTGACAGGTTCTACTGAAGAGCCAACATGGGCGGACATTAAAGACTTTACCCAGAGTTCATCGCAGAGGCAACTAAAATCAACCAATAAAACATTATTTCTGAAAATCTCCTCATGGACTCTCAACTAACTGCGTCTTTCTGACCGGAGCTGATGGCCTGCTGAAGAGTTACGTACCGGACGCCTTGGAGCGTCTGGTTAGGAAGCGCGCTCCATAGCTTTGGTTGAAATGGAGCCTTTAATTCTAGTCTCCAGTGCATACAAAACAGACAAAATGAAGAGTGTTCAATGTTTCATTAATCCATTTATAGTCTAAACAGAGGAGGCGGCAGTTTATCTGGAGGAAATAAATGATGCTGCAGAAGTTCATTAGAGGTAACATGCGCAGTGCGCTGCAGACCCAAAGCGGACGCAGCTCCGCCGCTGCACACAATTAAACTGAACTCATCCTGCGGTTTCAATAAAAGGAGCCTTCTTTGTTCACATTACCCTCCTGCACCCAGAAGGAGAGCGGCAGACCGAACCTCTGTCAGAGACACGCAAAAAATCATCGACAAGCGCAAACCACACCGTACAGGGTAGAAAGGTCAGAGATCAGCTGATCGCTGTGATCAGACAGATCAACTGATTGATGAACCAGTGCAGACTCTCTGCAGACCAGCAGGTGAAGAGCTGCTAATTAAACTCAAGTCCTTTCATTTCATTTATTAGAAGGTTTTGGGGCCTCAGTTTTGTCACTATGGAGAAAAATTTAGATGAATTTATCTGCTTGATCTGTGATGGATCTGGGTTCGGTTAAACTAGGTGAAAGAATATGAACTAAAGTGCTTAATGTTAACTAAACTGCAGCTAAATAGCTTATGTTGATATGATTATAATTTGACAGGTAAAAATAACATATCACCAATTTTTTTTAAA
Organism: Poeciliopsis prolifica; assembly: GCF_027474105.1. Taxonomy (NCBI): domain Eukaryota; kingdom Metazoa; phylum Chordata; class Actinopteri; order Cyprinodontiformes; family Poeciliidae; genus Poeciliopsis; species Poeciliopsis prolifica. The sequence goes on from NW_026562377.1 coordinate 267,106, forward strand.
TGTTGTCGGTCGAAATGAGGGAAAATAAAAAAGTGTGAGTTTGATATATAAAATTTCCTTCTCACCCACCGCGGGTGGTTCTTATCCTCTGAGCTCGGGTCCTCTACCAGAGGTTATATAGATATAGATCTATATATAGATCTATATATCCTCTACCAGAGGCCTGGGAGCTTGAGGGTCCTGCAGTATCTTGGCTGTGCCAAGGACTGCTGCACATTTCTGGACTGAGATGTCTGATGTTGTTCCTGGGATCTGTTGTAGCCACTGCTCCAGTTTGGGGGTTACTGCCCCGAGGGCCCCGATGACCACAGGCACCACTGTGGTCTTCACCTTCCAGGCCCTCTCCAGTTCTTCCCTGAGGCCCTGGTATTTCTCCAGTTTCTCCTTTTTCCTGATGTTGCAATCACTTGGTATTGCTACATCTACCACAACGGCTTTCCTCTGATGTTTATCCACTACGACAATGTCTGGTTGGTTCGCCATTACCATTTTGTCTGTCTGGATCTGGAAGTCCCACAGGATCTTAGCTCTGGCGTTCTCCACCTCCTTTGGGGGTGTTTCCCACTTTGATCTCGGGGTTTCCAGTCCATATTCTGCACAGATGTTTCTGTACACTATGCCTGCCACTTGGTTATGTCGTTCCTTATATATATATATATATATTATAATATATATATATATATATATATATATATAAACATCATCAGCTTTTGTGTTGGATTCAGTCTGGGAAATGAGGTATACCACAAGCAAATGGCAACCTCGATGAGGTCACAAGGAAAGAAGTCACAGCTAAATACCTCCAACGAATAAGGCAAGTCCTGAGAAGCCAGCTCAATGGCAAGAACAAAATCCGTGCGATAAACAGCTATGCCCTGCCAGTAATCAGATACCCTAACCCTAAGTTTATAGATTTTCTTTTCATATTTTTATTATTGTTTTCCTTCTTTGCATATTATAGATTCCAAATACTGTAAAACAGAGATGGAGACTCGAGGATACAGACTTGAGATTTGCAAAACACTGACCTGGTCAGTCATGCGAGTCATTGGGGGCCGGGGCCCCGTGGCCCCCTCTGGCTCCGCCCCTGATGTCAACCGGCAGCTTTTCCTGAACATTAAACGTTATACGTGAACCTCAATCTTCTGCAGGTGCAGCTTCCCCCTCACAACTCAGAAATGCCTCAGACCAAAAAGTCGGTGAGCAGCGCCGGCGGTCCAAGTCAGGCAGGCGACCCGGAACCGGGCGAGCCGCCGCCACCGTCGCCACAGGAAGTGAGGCTGGCTAGAAGAGGAAGAGGAAGAGTGGAGCCGGAACAGGGAGACCCGGACATCGTCAAGTCCCCCAGTGACCCCAAGAAGTACAGGTGGGTCCCGGTTCTGGTCCCTGTCTCAGTTCTGGTTCTGGTCCCGTCTCCAGCTGGTCTCGGTCTCTGCAGGTTCATTGAACTCGGTAACGGACTCCGGGTTCTACTGATCTCGGACTTCAGCGGGCCGGACGAGAACGCCGAGCGTCAGCGGGAGGAGAGCGGGGAAGGCGAGGAAGAGGAGGACGAGGAGGAAGAGGACGATGATGAGGAAGGAGAATCCAGTGCCAGCTCTGATGAAGAGGAGGAGGAGGAGAGCGATGAGGAAGAGGAGCCGGAGCCCATGGAGTTGGACGACGAAGATCAAACGAAGAAGAAGAGTTCAGAGAAACAGGTCAGAGGTGAAGATGGAGGAAGATTTACCAGCTGCTCTCTCTCTTCCTCCCTCCCTCTCTTTCTCTCTGATGTTTTTAAAAGAGTGTTTTCTCAATCAGCTAATTCTAACTACATACTTTCTGAGGTTTATGCAAACATGTCTTCAGTGCCTGTGACATAAATTGTTCCATCTGCTCTTTAATTAAAGCATCAATAGTAATAAATGTCCATATATGTGAATAAATTTCTGCCTGCACAGCAATGAAAACATAATGAAACAACAAACAGGGCAATATTATACATATAAGTCATAAAATGCTGACTAGAAAAAAGTCCCCACATCGTTTTAGCGCCCCCTATGGGTTCCATGTGGTGCATCACACGTTTTTGCGGCTGTGAGTGGGTGGAGAACCTCCACCTGGTTGTTGTTTTCCTCATGTTTAGTTGGAGAAAGAGTCCAGTGCTTGTGAAACTGTTGGTTTGGGATGTGAAGACCAGGTTCTGAAACTGCCACACAGACGCTGGAAGGATCTCAGAGTTAATATGAAGAAGGATCTTCATGGCTCACACTGGGAACATAAAATGTTTTCACTGGGTTGGGGTTAGAGGTTAGGGTTGGGGCCTGGGTGTTTCCTCCGCCGGCTGGCTCTGATGGTGGGAGGGAAGCAGTGGTCCGAATAAACACCCTGTACGGGAGGAGACTGGGAAAACTGGAGCTAATGTTCCCAAACACTCCTCAAATGTATCCAATGTATCAGGAGCATATTAATACTGCAGAAAATAGTTTGTTTTGAAACGTTGGATGAAAAGAAACGGTTCTGGTTGAAGAAGCACATGACAAACGTCCAGAGACAGTTAGAAAGTAAAAGGTTGAAAACCAGAAATAATTCATCAGTAAGTTAATGATTAAAGTTCACTGGGCGTTGTCTCTTTTTCACCTGTATGAATAATATCAGGACATGGAATATCAGGGATCCACAGACACAGATATATTGCGTTGTGTTTTTACCAGAGCCTGGAGGCCCGGTGCTGTGGGGTTGGGTTGGTGTCTTGGGACCAGGTCATCTGCTGCTGTAGCAGTTTTATCTTCACCAGGTTTGGACGTTGATATTGTTTCTGGCACTGAGTTGGTCCCAGGCGATTAGAGTGGAGATAGAAAAGTTTTTTTTGTTTTATTAATGTTTATGCAGCACATCAGGGAGACCAAAGGGTTACAATGTTTCAGGACTTGTATAATTTTAGCAGCAGTCTAATGAAAATGAGTGTTTTGTGTTGGAACTGCACTGCTAGCTTTAGAACAACCAGAGCAGAAGCTGGTCCTCCATCATCTTCTGCAGTCAGTGCGGGGCGGCGGAGCCGGGCCGTCCATGCTGCAGGATCAAGGACGGACACACTTTATGTCTCCAATTAGTACAGAAATAGATGATCCAACGGTTCCTTTTCTCCAGTTGGGTTTTCGGATCATCACTTAGTTTACTTGGATTTTTCTGTTTCAAGCAATACTAGATTAGATTGCGTTGGCATTTTGATAGGAAACTATTAAAGACACTAATAATGTTTTGCCAACGGTGGAAAACCAAAGAATCAGAGTTTGCGTCTTCAACTGAGTGGTGGGAGGTTAGAGTTTTTATTGTCAACAATATACAAGTTATTGCACAGCTAAAATTAAAAATGTGATTCAGAATTTAGAAAGTGAGATTAAAGAGTTGGGAAGTAATTTATGAGCAGATGTTGGTGTTTGTCTCATTTATTGTCCTTGTAGGTCGTTTGTTTGGTGAAAAGTTTGGAACCATTTTTATTTGTGGTCACAGTAAAGAAATAAATATATTCACTTTCTCTGAGCTCCCATAAACGGATCTTTTATTTCTGCTGGTTGGACTCGATTTTGTGTTTGAATCGTCTTTAGTTTTTATTTTTAACGGTTGTTTCTCTCCAGGCGGCCGCCGCTCTCTGCGTCGGCGTCGGCAGTTTCAGTGACCCCGATGACCTCCCCGGCCTCGCCCATTTCCTGGAGCACAGTGTGTAAAACAAGGAAGAACATTATGACCGGCGGCTGATCTCGCAGGGAGCCGGGCTCCTCCTGAAGGTCTGGTTCTGTTCTGGTTCTGGTTCTGTCTCCAGTGGTCTTCATGGGAAGTGAGAAGTTCCCGGCGGAGAACGATTTCGACGCGTTCCTGAAGCGTCATGGCGGCAGCGACAACGCGTCCACCGACTGCGAGCGGACCGTCTTCCAGTTCGACATTCAGAGGAAGTTCTTCAGGGAGGCCCTGGACAGGTGAGCGAAGCCTCGGAACCGACCCCACCTGGCCTGACCCGGTCCTGATAGGTCTCCTGTGCTCAGGTGGGCCCAGTTCTTCATCTGCCCTCTGATGGTCCAGGATGCCGTGGACCGAGAGGTGGAGGCCGTGGACAGCGGTGAGTCCCGGTTCTGACTCGGGTCGGCATCTCTAACAGGTGTGCTCAGCTTCCTTTCTGGTTCTGGTTCTGTCCTCAGAGTACCAGTTGGCCCGGCCGTCTGATTCCCATCGTAAGGAGATGCTGTTTGGCAGTCTGGCCCGACCCGGACATCCCATGGCCAAGTTTTGTTGGGGTGAGCTGCGGTTCTGATCCGGTCCAGCTTGAGACCTTCCTCCAGCTTATTGTTGGGGCTTCGTATCGATGTTCATCATTAATGTTGCCTTGGAAAAGCCCTGCAAACACCCAGCGGAAAATACCATTTTCAATAGACCGGAAACGACGGAGACGCTTTTCCCCGAACGCGGAAGCTGAGGTGCAAAGGGCCCGTCGGGGTTAGGGGTTAGAGGTTAGGGTTAGGGGTTAGGCTGTGTGAGTCGGGTCACATGGGTCACACAGTCAGGTTGCTAAGAACTTTACAGACCGACTGATTTTAGTGACAGTGGGTGTAAGATAGACAATATAATGTTGCGCTGTATGACTGGCTTTATTTCATTTCTATGTTTAACTTTATGACACTAAATTACAAGTGGATCGGCCATATTGTGTCCAAGTGCATTCTGGGTAAAGCTCTTTACCATGGCCATATCAGCTGCAAACTCGCTCAGCGTTTCCTGGACGGCAAAGTGAGAAGGATGGAGAGCAAGGAAAACCTGGAGCAGACTGTGTTCCTGGAGACGAACTGGACTGTAGGCAGCAATTCAGAGCCGCACTAGTTACAGGAAGCAGGTCTGACATTCTGCACAGTGAGTTAACTGTAGACTGCCTATAGACTCACTGTAGACTGACTGTAGACTGCCTACAGCAGGGGTGGGCACTCCTGGTCCTCGAGGGCCGGTGTCCTGCAACTCTTGGTTGTCTCCCTGATCCAACACACCTGAATCCAACAGCTGAATCACCTCCTAAATGCAATCAAGTTCTCCAGAGTCCTGCTAATGACCTCATTATTTGACTCAAGTGTGTTGAAGTAGAGATACATCTAAAAGTTGCAGGAGACCCTCGAGGACCTGGAGTGCCCACCCCTGGCCTATAGACTGACTGTAGACTGCCTATAGACTCACTGTAGACTGTCTATAGACTCACTGTAGACTGCACATAGACTGACTGTAGACTGTCTATAGAATAACTGTAGACTCCCTAAAGACTATCTGTAGACTGCATATAGACTGACTGTAGACTGTCTATAGACTCACCATAGACTGTCTGTAGACTCCCTAAAGACTAGCTGTAGACTACATAAAGACTCATTGTAGACTATCTATAGACTGACTGTAGACTGCCAATAGACTCACTGTAGACTGACTGTAGACTTTTGACTGACTGCAGACCACATGTAGACTGTAGACTGTCTGTAGATTGCATCAGCCAGCCTACTGGCTAACAAGCCCTTTTCTCTGCGCGGTGGTGAAGAGCATCCAGTTGGTGCGATGGCGCTGAGTGTCGAACATCCAGAGGAGCAGGAGCTGCTGCTGCCTCTGCATTCCCGCTTCAATGCTGCTGGTTCAACGTCAGCAATAACCGGAGCTTCAGCAGCTGCCCGCCGCTCCAGAGTTAAAACGTCCAAATGATCCGAACCCATCCGGTTCTGAACTGATTTGTGTCGTTTCATCATCAGCGACCAGCAGCCTGATGTTTCTGCTCTCTTGGTTTGTTCACTTCCTGTCAGAATGACGGATTCTGTCTGTGGAGGTGAAACTCGTGAGCTCTGCTGTTGCAGCATGTCTTTGTTGCAACGTTAAATTATCATGAGCTTTAATATTTGGGTATCAAGGGCCCGTCAGTAGCCCCGCCCCCTGGCCTGGTCACCAACACCCGCCATACTGATCAGTAGGGCGGGGCCTAGAGCAACAGCAGGAAGGTAACAACCTTCACATGACCCGTTGCGTCATGTGACCCGTCATGCGACCCGTCATGCGACCCGTCATGCGACCCGTCATGCGACCCGTCATGTGACCGGTCATGCGACCCGTCATGCGACCCGTCATGCGACCCGTCATGCGACCCGTCATGTGACCCGTCATCCGACCCGTCATGACCGGTCATGTGACCCGTCATGCGACCCGTCATGCGACCCGTCATGCGACCCGTCATCCGACCCGTCATGTGACCCGTCATGTGACCCGTCATGCGACCCGTCATGTGACCCGTCATGTGACCCGTCATGCGACCCGTCATGTGACCCGTCATCCGACCCGTCATGTGACCCGTCATGCGACCCGTCATCCGACCGTCATGCGACCCGTCATCCGACCCGTCATGTGACCCGTCATCCGACCCGTCATCCGACCCGTCATGCGACCCGTCATGCGACCCGTCATGTGACCCGTCATCCGACCCGTCATGCGACCCATCATGTGACCCGTCATGTGACCCGTCATCCGACCCGTCATGTGACCCGTCATGCGACCCGTCATGTGGCCGTCATGTGACCCGTCATGTGACCCGTCATGTGACCCGTCATGCGACCCGTCATCCGACCCGTCATGCGACCCGTCATCCGACCCGTCATGCGACCCGTCATGCGACCCGTCATCCGACCCGTCATCCGACCCGTCATCCGACCCGTCATGTGACCCGTCATGCGACCCGTCATCCGACCCGTCATGCGACCCGTCATCCGACCCGTCATGTGACCCGTCATGCGACCCGTCATCCGACCCGTCATGCGACCCGTCATGTGACCCGTCATCCGACCCGTCATGTGGCCGTCATGTGACCCGTCATGTGACCCGTCATCCGACCCGTCATGCGACCCGTCATGCGACCCGTCATGCGACCCGTCATGCGACCCGTCATGCGACCCGTCATGTGACCCGTCATGCGACCCGTCATGCGACCCGTCATCCGACCCGTCATGTGACCCGTCATGCGACCCGTCATCCGACCCGTCATGTGGCCGTCATGTGACCCGTCATGCGACCCGTCATCCGACCCGTCATGTGACCCGTCATGTGACCCGTCATCCGACCCGTCATGTGGCCGTCATGTGACCCGTCATGTGACCCGTCATCCGACCCGTCATGCGGCCGTCATGTGACCCGTCATGTGACCCGTCATCCGACCCGTCATGCGGCCGTCATGTGACCCGTCATGTGACCGGTCATCCGACCCGTCATGTGACCGGTCATCCGACCCGTCATGCGGCCGTCATGTGACCCGTCATCTGACCCGTCATGTGGCCGTCATGTGACCCGTCATGTGACCCGTCATCTGACCCGTCATCCGACCCGTCATCCGACCCGTCATGTGGCCGTCATGTGACCCGTCATGTGACCCGTCATGCGACCCGTCATCCGACCCGTCATGCGACCCGTCATCCGACCCGTCATGTGGCCGTCATGTGACCCGTCATGTGACCCGTCATCCGACCCGTCATGTGACCCGTCATGTGACCCGTCATGTGACCCGTCATCCGACCCGTCATGCGGCCGTCATGTGACCCATCATGTGACCCGTCATGTGACCCGTCATGCGACCCGTCATCCGACCCGTCATGTGACCCGTCATCCGACCCGTCATGCGGCCGTCATGTGACCCGTCATGTGACCCGTCATGTGACCCGTCATGCGACCCGTCATCCGACCCGTCATGTGACCCGTCATGTGACCGGTCATGTGACCCGTCATCCGACCCGTCATGCGACCCATCATGTGACCCGTCATGTGACCCGTCATCCGACCCGTCATCTGACCCGTCATGTGACCCGTCATGGGACCCGTCATCCGACCCGTCATGTGACCCGTCATGCGACCCGTCATGCGACCCGTCATGCGACCCGTCATGCGACCCGTCATGCGACCCGTCATCCGACCCGTCATGTGACCCGTCATGTGACCCGTCATCTGACCCGTCATGCGACCCGTCATCCGACCCGTCATGTGACCCGTCATGCGACCCGTCATGCGACCCGTCATCCGACCCGTCATGTGACCCGTCATGTGACCCGTCATCCGACCCGTCATGCGACCCGTCATCCGACCCGTCATGTGACCCGTCATCCGACCCGTCATGCGACCCATCATGTGACCCGTCATCCGACCCGTCATGCGGCCGTCATGTGACCCGTCATGCGACCCGTCATCCGACCCGTCATGCGGCCGTCATGTGACCCGTCATGTGACCGGTCATCCGACCCGTAATGTGACCGGTCATCCGACCCGTCATGCGGCCGTCATGTGACCCGTCATCTGACCCGTCATGTGGCCGTCATGTGACCCGTCATGTGACCCGTCATGCGACCCGTCATGTGACCCGTCATCCGACCCGTCATGCGGCCGTCATGTGACCCGTCATCTGACCCGTCATCCGACCCGTCATCCGACCCGTCATGTGACCCGTCATCCGACCCGTCATGTGACCCGTCATGTGACCCGTCATGTGACCCGTCATGCGACCCGTCATGTGACCGGTCATGCGACCCGTCATGCGACCCGTCATCCGACCCGTCATGTGGCCGTCATGTGACCCGTCATGTGACCCGTCATGTGACCCGTCATGTGACCCGTCATGTGACCCGTCATGTGACCCGTCATCCGACCCGTCATGCGGCCGTCATGTGACCCGTCATGTGACCCGTCATCCGACCCGTCATGGGACCCGTCATCCGACCCGTCATGCGGCCGTCATGCGACCCGTCATGTGACCCGTCATCTGACCCGTCATGTGACCCGTCATCCGACCCGTCATGGGACCCGTCATGTGACCGGTCATATGACCCGTCATCCGACCCGTCATGTGACCGGTCATGCGACCCGTCATGTGACCCGTCATCCGACCCGTCATGTGACCCGTCATGTGACCCGTCATCCGACCCGTCATGTGACCCGTCATCCGACCCGTCATGTGACCCGTCATGTGACCCGTCATCCGACCCGTCATGTGACCCGTCATGTGACCCGTCATCCGACCCGTCATGTGACCCGTCATATGACCCGTCATGTGACCCGTCATGTGACCCGTCATGCGACCCGTCATGTGACCCGTCATCCGACCCGTCATCCGACCCGTCATGCGACCCGTCATCCGACCCGTCATCCGACCCGTCATCCGACCCGTCATCCGACCCGTCATCCGACCCGTCATCCGACCCGTCATGCGACCCGTCATCCGACCCGTCATGTGGCCGTCATGCGACCCGTCATGCGACCCGTCATCCGACCCGTCATCCGACCCGTCATCCGACCCGTCTTGGGACCCGTCATGTGACCGGTCATATGACCCGTCATGTGACCCGTCATGTGACCCGTCATCCGACCCGTCATGTGACCCGTCATCCGACCCGTCATCCGACCCGTCATGTGACCCGTCATGTGACCCGTCATCCGACCCGTCATGTGACCCGTCATCCGACCCGTCATCCGACCCGTCATGTGACCCGTCATGTGACCCGTCATGTGACCCGTCATCTGACCCGTCATCCGACCCGTCATGTGACCCGTCATGTGACCCGTCATGTGACCCGTCATCTGACCCGTCTTGGGACCCGTCATGCGACCCGTCATGTGACCCGTCATGTGACCCGTCATGTGACCCGTCATGTGACCCGTCATCTGACCCGTCATCCGACCCGTCATGTGACCGTCATGGGACCCGTCATGTGACCCGTCATCTGACCCGTCTTGGGACCCGTCATGCGACCCGTCATGTGACCCGTCATGCGACCCGTCATGTGACCCGTCATGTGACCGGTCATGTGACCCGTCATGTGACCGGTCATGTGACCCGTCATGCGACCCGTCATGCGACCGGTCATGTGACCCGTCATGCGACCCGTCATGCGACCCGTCATGTGACCGGTCATGTGACCCGTCATGTGACCCGTCATGTGACCGGTCATGTGACCCGTCATGCGACCCGTCATCCGACCCGTCATGTGACCCGTCATGTGACCGGTCATGTGACCCGTCATGCGACCCGTCATCCGACCCGTCATCCGACCCGTCATGTGGCCGTCATGTGACCCGTCATCCGACCCGTCATGTGACCCGTCATGTGACCCGTCATGCGACCCGTCATCCGACCCGTCGCGGTGTCTCTCCTCAGGAAACGCTCAGACATTGAAGCACGGGCCACGAGAGAAGAGGATCAACACCTACAAGAGGCTGCGCGAGTTCTGGAGGAGAAATTACTCTGCTCACTACATGACCCTGGCGGTGCAGTCCAGAGGTACTGTCAGAACCGTCAGAACCATCAGAATGTTTCTGTTCTGACCTGCAGCGGCCCGACCGAGTCAAACAGCCGGGCTCGGTCTGTTCGGATTCGCTAGAGGTTCTGGTGGCTCTGTGGTTTGGATCAGCTCCAAGAAAAGCAGCGGAATAAACCTGAAAGTACTGATCCAATCTGTGATGTCATCACGAGGTAACACTGATGTCTGTGTTTCCATGACAACCATCTGGCTGCTGCAGAGTCATTGGAAACCCTGGAGGAGTGGGTGAGAGAGATCTTCATCCACATCCCCAACAAGTGAGGCTGAGCACACACACACACACACAGATAAACACACTCAGATAAACACACACACACACACACACACAGATAAACACACACAGATAAACACACACACACACACACACACACAGATAAACACACACAGATAAACACACACACAGATAAACACACACAGATAAACACACACAGATAAACACACACACACACACACACACACAGATAAACACACACACAGATAAACACACACAGATAAACACACAGATAAACACACACACAGATAAAACACACACAGATAACACACACACAGATAAACACACACACAGACACACACACAGATAAACACACACAGATAAACACACACACAGATAAACACACACAGATAAACACACACAGATAAACACACACAGATAAACACACACACAGATAAACACACACAGATAAACACACACAGATAAACACACACAGATAAACACACACAGATAAACACACACAGATAAACACACACACACAGATAAAACACACACAGATAAACACACACACAGATAAACACACACAGATAAACACACAGATAAACACACACACACACACACACAGATAAACACACACAGATAAACACACACACACACACACACACACAGATAAACACACACACAGATAAACACACACAGATAAACACACACAGATAAACACACACACAGATAAAACACACACAGATAAAACACACACAGATAAACACACACACAGATAAACACACACACAGATAAACACACACACAGATAAACACACACAGATAAACACACACAGATAAACACACACACAGATAAACACACACAGATAAACACACACAGAAAACACACACACAGATAAAACACACACAGATAAACACACAGAGATAAACACACACACAGATAAACACACACACAGATAAAACACACACAGATAAACACACACAGATAAAAACACACAGATAAACACACACACACAGATAAACACACAGATAAACACACACACAGATAAACACACACAGAAAACACACAGATAAACACACACACAAACACACAGATAAAACACACACACAGATAAACACACACACAGATAAACACACACAGATAAACACACACAGATAAACACACACACAGATAAACACACACAGATAACACACACAGATAAACACACACACACAGATAAACACACACACACAGATAAACACACACACACAGATAAACACACACAGATAAACACACACACAGATAAACACACACACACACAGATAAACAACACACACAGATAAACACACACACACAGATAAACACACACACACACAGAGATAAACACACACACACAGATAAAACACACACAGAAAACACACACAGATAAAAACACACACAGATAAACACACACAGATAAACACACACACAGATAAACACACACAGATAAACACACACACACACACACACAGATAAACACACACACAGATAAACACACACACACAGATAAACACACACAGATAAACACACACACAGATAAACACACACAGATAAACACACACACACACACACACAGATAAACACACACACAGATAAACACACACAGATAAACACACAGATAAACACACACACACACAGATAAACACACACAGATAAACACACACACACACACACACAGATAAACACACACACACAGATAAACACACACACACAGATAAACACACACAGATAAAAACACACACAGATACACACACACACACACACACACAGATAAACACACACACAGATAAACACACACAGATAAACACACACAGATAAACACACACACACACACACACACAGATAAACACACACACACAGATAAACACACACACACAGATAAACACACACAGATAAAAACACACACAGATAAACACACACAGATAAACACACACACAGATAAACACACACACACAGATAACACACACACACAGAGATAAACACACACACAGATAAACACACACAGATAAACACACACACAGATAAACACACACAGATAAACACACACACACACACAGATAAACACACACACACAGATAAACACACACACACAGAAACACACAGATAAACACACACAGATAAACAACACACAGATAAACACACACACAGATAAACACACACAGATAAACACACACACACACACACACACAGATAAACACACACAGATAAACACACACAGATAAACACAACACACACACACAGATAAACACACACACAGATAAACACACACACACAGATAAACACACACAGATAAACACACACAGATAACACACACACACACACAGATAAACACACACAGATAAACACACACAGAAACACACACACACACACACACACAGATAAACACACACACAGATAAACACACACACACAGATAAACACACACAGATAAACACACACAGATAAACACACACATAAACACACACACACAAAAACACACACACACACACAGATAAACACACACACACAGATAAACACACACACACAGATAAAACACACACACAAACACACACACACACACAGATAAACACACACACACACACAGATAAACACACACACAGATAAACACACACAGATAAACACACACACAGATAAACACACACACACACCATTTAACCAATCAGGTTACACACACTACCACTTTAAATTAAACCAACCAATCAAGTGAGGTTCTGATGTTTCTGCAGTGGGAAACCCCGACCCGACTTCTCGCACCTGCAGCAGCCGTTCGACACTCCGGCTTTCCACAAGCTCTACAGAGGTCGGTTCTCATCCATTTGACTGGTTCTGATCCGTTTGACTGGTTCTGGATGGTTCTGATCTTCTGAACATGCTGCAGTGGTTCCGGTCCGGAAGGTCCATGCTCTGACCGTCAGCTGGGCTTTGCCCCCGCAGGTGAAACACTACAAGTGAGTCAGACCCAGGGGCGCCAATGAAACAGGAAGTCCCGCCCCTTCCTGTTGCTGTTTCAGCAAGAAGGACCTCTCTGTAGCTAACAGGAAGACTGACAGCTCAGTACTGACCGCTGTCAGTCTCTGACCTTATATGGAAATGGGACCATTGCACTCTGGAAGTGAAGGGAGCGCTGTTTCCTATATTACCCACAGCCTTTAGCAGAGAGCATCCATCCTCTTTCTTCATCAGTTTGACCTCTGACCTCATGAAGCCCTTTCTGTTTTCCTCTGGTAATAACAATCTATTAGAAATCATTTATTGACAGGGCAGTAATTATTCTTTACCAGCTAAATGATAACATTTACCTGCAGCTTGCTGACTGTTTTACTCTATTCATAAATTGTCGATAATGTGATTCTATGAATAGATTTATTGTTTTAGAGGAAAATTTTCACGTTGATGGACTAAATAGTTTCATCTTATTTTTTCCTATAAATGAGACTCTACCAACAAAACGTCTCAGAATAATATACATGGCAGCGTAACAACAAAAATTAGAATTTTTGCTTGTATCTGTTTAACCTGGTTGTAACGACCTGACCCTGACCCTGACCCTGACCCTATGAGGGGAAATGGGTTTTATGGCTTGGGGAAATAAATGTGGTGTGAATTCTGGCAAAGTCAGCGATTTGATCAAATCATGAAACACGTCACAGGAAGAAGGTATGGGTTGGTGTTTGAGCTAATTAGTTTAACGATTGTAAATGCTGCTGTCCACGAACCTCAACCAGGTGAAAACAATCGGTTGGAGACTCTCCTCCGTCCTCAGACGTCCGTCACGACGCCTTGATGTGGTCAGGAGACTGAAGGGTCGATGCTACGTCGGTGTAGCGCTTTAGCATTAGTGCAGCTAGCCTGTTAGATAGCGGTACCTGCCACTGCGTTCCAAGTTTGTCCGTCAGAACCAGAACCTCCTCTGACCCTCAGGGTGAAGCCTCTTCATTACATCTCCTGGTTGATGGGACACGAGGGAACCGGCAGCATCCTGTCTCTGCTGCGGAAGAGGTGAGTTCTGGACGGCCTGGTTCCGGGTGCCGGGTTCTGACCCGGATCAGTCACTGACCAGCTGTCTGGTTCCAGGTGCTGGGCTCTGGCTCTGTACGGGGGGAACAGCGAGTCGGGCTTTGATCAGAACTCCACCTACTCCATCTTCTCCATCTCCATCACGCTGACTGACCTGGGCTACCAGAACTTCTTCCAGGTCCGGACCCGGACACGCCTGGCCCAGAACATCTCAACGAACACCTGGTGATGACGATGTGGTTCTGTTTGCAGGTGGTCCACTTGGTGTTCCAGTACCTGAAGATGCTGCAGAACCTGGGACCCCAGGAGAGGTCCGACTCACAGTCAGCTGGGAGGTTCTGGTCTGAACTAATGAACAGAACCGCTCAGACAGTCCATTTGGTACCATGAGGAGGGAACGGTTCCTAACTAGAACCTGTTCTGTTTCAGGATCTATGAGGAAATTCAGAAGATCGAAGACAACGAGTTCCGGTACCAGGAGCAGGTACAGACCCTCCACAGAACCAGGTTCCGGTGACCCAGGTATCGGCAGCAGCTTCTAGAACCCGTAATCGAGACAGAACCTTCCTCTGTTCTGCTCCACAGACGGATCCGATCGAGTTTGTGGAGAACATCTGCGAGAACATGCAGCTGTTCCCCAAACCGGACCTCCTGACCGGAGACCAGCTCATGTTCCACTATGACCCCGAGGTGAGCCAGCCGGCCCGGTTCTACTCAGGGTTCTGACCTGGTTCTGACCCGGGGTCTTTGTGCTCAGGTGATCGGATCCGCCCTGTCACTGCTGACGCCGCTCAGAGCCAACCTGCTGCTGCTGGCTCCAGAGAACGAAGGCAGCTGCCCGCTGCAGGAGAAGTGGTTCGGTACCAGCTACAGCTGCGACGGTACGGCCCGGTCAGAACCGGCCCGGACCCGGTCTGCCGCCCTTCAGAACCAGACTGTACCCTGAGCGGGTTTTCATGGTGTCTGTGTCCTCAGACATCCCAGAAGAGTGGGAGCGGCGCTGGGCATCCGACTTGGAGCTGAACCCGGACCTTCATCTTCCTGCAGAGAACCGCTTCATCGGTCAGTCGGCCTTCAGCTGGAGAGCGGTTCCGGTTCGGTCTGAGCTCCAGCTGCAGCCCAGTTCAGAAACCTGGAGTGGATGGATCACTGTGTGATGCTGCCGAAGGCCTGAGCTAAGCCACAGACGTTCTCCTCATGGTCTCGCCTCTCTCTGCCGCAGCCACGGATTTCAACCTGAAGAAGTCCGACTGCCCGGACACGGAGTTCCCGGTCCGGATCCTGGCCCTGGAGCAAGGGGCTCTGTGGTACAAGAAGGACAACAAGTTCAAGATCCCCAAAGGTGAGATGAGGAGAAATGTTCCTCAGAAATGATTCAGAAAGCAGGTGAGGAAGGGATTGCTGTGTTGGAAGGAGGAACCGTTCCTGATGATGCAGGACGTTCCTGCAGGAAGGTCAGGAATGTTCTGGAGAGCTGACGGCATCCTCAATCTCTTTCAGCTTACATCCGCTTCCACCTGATTTCTCCCATCATCCAGCAGAGTCCTGACAAGTATGAACCCACCTGAACACACACACACACACACACACACCGCTAGACCACCAAACCCTGCGGCGGCCCAGTCGCCGTCAATAGAGGCCCGTGACATGTGGCCTGGCCAACGACCTTCAACCTGGTGACGACTCCTCTTCCTCCCTCAGTCTGGTCCTGTTTGACCTCTTCATCAACATCCTGGCCCACAACCTGGCCGAGCCGGCCTACGAGGCCGACGTGGCCCAGCTGGAGTACAAGCTGATGGCGGGAGAACACGGCATGATGATCCGTCTGAAGGGCTTCAACCACAAGCTACCAGTGAGGACACCTTCTGGGCCGGGTCCGGTAGGAGAACGGTTCTGCCGGAACCCGTCGTGGTTTTGAGCGGCGCTCCTCTTCCTCACAGCTGCTGCTCAAACTGATCGTGGATCAGCTGGCGGACTTCAGCACCGAGCCGAGCGTCTTCAGCATGTTCGCGGAGCAACTGAAGAAGACTTACTTCAACATCCTCATCAAACACGACCGACTGGGAAGGTGGGTGGAGACAGCTGCCCGGCAGCCAATCGGAGCAGAGGGGAGGAGTCTTCCGTAACCAGGTGCTTCACCTGTTCAGGGACGTCCGGCTGCTGATCCTGGAGCGCCACCGCTGGTCTGTGGTCCAGAAGTACCGGGTCCTGACCGAGGGTCTGCAGGTCCAACAGCTGATGGCGTTCGCTGCGGCGCTGAAGGAGGAGCTTTACGCCGAGGGCCTGGTCCAGGGGAACTTTACCAGTGCTGTGAGACACACACACACACACACACACACACACACACACACAGATTCTGGGAGGCCCGGACCGGCCCGGCTGTCGTAATGTCTTGCTGTCTCTCCAACAGGAGTCCATCGAGTTCCTGCAGTACTTCACTGAGTGAGTATCTGGCCACCAAGAAGATGGAGAACCTAAATGTCCGAGTCCAGTGTGCAGGTCCGATCAGAACCAATAATACGATAAAACCAATCTGTAGCTATCGATATCAGCTGACCTGACCCTGACCCTGTCAGAGGAAAGGCCTCTCATCCTGCCCCTGCTAGCTAAGGATGGTTTGTGGTTACCTGGTTCTGACCCGTCCTGCTGGTTCTGACCCGTTCTGACCCGTCCTTTTCTTTGTGATTGGCTGTTCAGGAAGCTGCAGTTCCGGGCTCCGCCTGCAGAGGTCCCTGTTCAGTTCCAGGTGGTGGATCTTCCTCGGAGACACCACATCTGCAGGGTCAAGTCTCTGAATCGAGGAGACGCAAACTCTGAGGTCACTGTGTACTACCAGGTGAGCTCAGAACCACCGGAGCGCCGGCCCGGTTGGTTCTGGACTCAGGCGGTCTCAGATGTTGGTGCTGCTGATTGCTGTGTCCTTGTTAGTTGTAAATGTTGCTGAGAGTTCTCTTTGGGTCCTAACGGCTCCAAACTGGGCCAGAATGTCTCGTCAATGTGTTGACCCGGATCTTGGTGAAGTTCTGGAGGTTCTGTTGGTCTCTGTGTTGCAGTCGGGCCTGAAGACACTCAGGGAGCACGCTCTGATGGAGCTGATGGTGGTAAGTGAAATCCAGAACCTCCTGGACCGCTCCAGAACCTCCTGGACCGCTCCAGAACCTGCAGTTCCTGAGAGTCCCTGTCTGGTTCCAGATGCTCATGGAGGAGCCGTGCTTTGACTTCCTGAGGACCAAAGAGATGCTGGGGTAAGTGGGTCAGTACCGGGCCAGGACCGCGGTTCTGTTGAACCCAGCCTGGTCGGATCCGGTTCTTCTGGCTGCTGTCACCTGCTGGTGCCAGCTGGTACCGTGTCCGAACTGGATCAGTGGGTCAGATCATTTTACTCCAGAGAGTTCTGGTCCAGAGGCTCTCCCCGTCCTCTTTGACCTGCAGGTACCAGGTGTATCCGACCTTCAGGAACACCTCAGGTGTTTTGGGGTTCTCCGTTACCGTGGAAACGCAGGCCACCAAGTTCAGGTGAGTAGGTCGCTCTGTTCTGTTGACGTCTTGTAGTGGTGGCTAATGCTAACTCATCTGCTAGCTGTGCAAACGCTAAACATTAGTTCTGCTAAGGCGCTACACCAACATGGAGTTCAGTGGAAGCTAACACTGAAGCGCTAACTTGGTCAATGCTACTAACCATTTATTAGTAACCAGTTCAATGAAATCTTTTCCAGAAAGATTCGTTTCGGGAAGCTAAGTGTGCCGCTTTTTTTCCAATGTTAGCGAAAGTGCTAAGCTGAAAATTAGCCCTGCTAATAGCTGATTAGCGATTTCTTGGTGCCGGTTCTGTTGGTGGCGCGCCGCCGCTGGAATGCGCTGTGATGTCACTTCCTGTCTCAGCTCAGAGCTGGTGGAGCAGAAGATCGAGGACTTCCTGGTGAGCTTCGGCGGGCGCCTGGCGTCTCTGAGCGAGGAAAGCTTCGCCGCCCAGGTGACGGCGCTCATCAAGCTGAAGGAGTGCGAGGACGCTCACCTGGGCGAAGAGGTCGACCGCAACTGGTACGAGGTGGCGACGCAGCAGTACCTGTTCGACCGGCTCAGCAGGGAGGTGAGCCGGAACCGCCGGGGGTCCACCTGAGGTCCAGATCGGTCCGGTCTGACCCGGTCGCGTGTTGCAGGTGGAGGTTCTGAAAGGCTTCAGCCGGGAGCAGCTGGTTTCCTGGTTCCTGGATCACCGTGGCAACTGCAGCAGGAAGCTCAGCGTGCATGTGAGTGCAGCCATGACGGTTCTGGTTCTGAGGTCCACTGGGGCGGAAGGTTCTGCTGGACCTGAGCAGAACCAGAACCACAACCAGGATGGAGCTGCTTTGTTGTGGTGATGTCATCAGCCTGCGTGTTTCATCAGGTGGTGGGTTTTGGGGTGGAGGAGAACGACCCGCCCCATCAGAACCCCGGCGGCTCCGCCCCTTCCTCCTACGGCCCGGTGAGCGAGCTGACCTTCCTGCCGGCGGCGTCGGCCGCCCTGAGGAACGCCACCCTCATCACTGACATCAGAGCGTTCACCTCCTCTCTGCCCCTCCATCCCTACTACAAGATCCTCAGCTAGGCCCCTCCCCCACTCGTTTCCATGACCACATTCACTTCCTGTGGGCCGACTGTAAATAGCAGCTTGTGATTGTCTGGAGGAAGAAGCACGACGACTCAGGGCTCTGAATAAAACGAGAATCGTTTTAACTGACTTCTGTTGTTCTTCTGATTTGCTGAACACCTGCAGCGCCCTCTACTGGTGAAGACAAGAACTGCAGCTGCTGCTCAATCAGAGCAGAGGAGGGTTAGGGCGGAGCAACAGCTGCAGAACAACAGAGGCTAGTTAGCTGGTTAGCTGTTAGCTAGTTAGCATCGACAGCGACACTGATGCCGGACTGAAGAACCGTTTTGGAATCAATCACACATCAGAAATTGTCAAACTGGCTCAGATTATCTATCAGTAATAATTAATAATTAGTTTTAGAGCTAACATTAAAGGTTATAGAATCCTTGTGTGTAATTAGAGATTCAACCAACTATAAATCCATAAACAGGAACTTTGGTGAAGTTTCTGCTACAATATGATGGCGGCTAACGTGTTAGCTTCATGCTGTTAGATGTTTTGTGGCTCCAGTTGTTCTGATTTGATGGTTTCAGTCTGCCAGAGGGGTGAGTCAAGGAGCCAGAGGCCTGGGATCAGAGGTCAGCTCTCAGGTCCTCTGGTTCTGAGATCCGGTTCAGGCCAGGAGTTCTGGTTCTGCTGATGACCTCTGACTCTCTGAAAGAAGCTAACCAAGGAGATTAACTGAAGTTGCTATTAAGTTGTGATGGAAAGTCCCTGCAACAGATTAGTTATCTGTCCAGAACAAGCTCTCCCAGAGAGCTGGTGGTCCGCTTTGGGTCACAGAGGGAACAGTCAAAGAAATGCAGACAAAACAAAGTACATGATGGTTTCCAGAGCAACAAGGTCAAAGGTCAAAGCCCATTTCCATCATGGGAGAAGAAGTGTAGGAAGATTAAAACCTGGATGGAGACGGAGGAAGAGAAGATCCTTCAGGGTTTGGATCTGAACCACCAGAACCAGTAAATTTCCACCAAAAAATGAAGAAAATTGAGATTAATCTTAGAAACATTCTTGAAGCAACATGAAAAAGTCCATTTGAAAAGGAGAAAATATGCAAGAAAAGCCCTAGAAAATATTTAGATAAAATTCAGAATTTTTGAAGAAGAAAACCTGGAACTTTCCAAAGTTTGAGTCAAAATTTCCAAAAGTCAAACATCTATAGTTCAGTCAGAGCTCAACTATGGAGCTGAGCTAATGCTAACCCTCTGAGCTAACTAACCAAACAACTATGGAGCTAAGCTAATGCTAACCCTCTGAGCTAACTAACCAAACAACTATGGAGCTGAGCTAATGCTAACCCTCAGAGCTAACTAACCAAACAACTATGGAGCTAAGCTAATGCTAACCCTCAGAGCTATCTCACCAAACAACTATGGAGCTGAGCTAATGCTAACCCTCAGAGCTAACTAACCAAACAACTATGGAGCTGAGCTAATGCTAACCCTCAGAGCTAACTAACCAAACAACTATGGAGCTGAGCTAATGCTAGCCCTCAGAGCTAACTAACCAAACAACTATGGAGCTGAGCTAGTGCTAACCCTCAGAGCTAACTAACCGAACAACTATGGAGCTCAGCTAATGCTAGCCCTCAGAGCTAACTAACCAAACAACTATGGAGCTGAGCTATTGCTAACCCTCAGAGCTATCTAACTAACAACTATGGAGCTGAGCTAATGCTAACCCTCTGAGCTAACTAACCAAACAACTATGGAGCTGAGCTAATGCTAACCCTCTGAGCTAACTAACCAAACAACTATGGAGCTGAGCTAATGCTAACCCTCTGAGCTAACTAACCCAACAACTATGGAGCTGAGCTAATGCTAGCCCTCAGAGCTAACTAACCGAACAACTATGGAGCTGAGCTAATGCTAACCCTCAGAGCTATCTAACAAACAACTATGGAGCTGAGCTAATGCTAGCCTCAGAGCTAACTAACCAAACAACTATGGAGCTGAGCTAATGCTAACCCTCAGAGCTAACTAACCGAACAACTATGGAGCTGAGCTAATGCTAACCCTCTGAGCTAACTAACCGAACAACTATGGAGCTGAGCTAATGCTAACCCTCAGAGCTATCTAACAAACAACTATGGAGCTGAGCTAATGCTAGCCCTCAGAGCTAACTAACCAAACAACTATGGAGCTGAGCTAATGCTAGCCCTCAGAGCTAACTAACCAAACAACTATGGAGCTGAGCTAATGCTAACCCTCAGAACTAACCGAACAACTATGGAGCTGAGCTAATGCTAGCCCTCAGAGCTAACTAACCGAACAACTATGGAGCTGAGCTAATGCTAACCCTCAGAGCTATCTAACAAACAACTATGGAGCTGAGCTAATGCTAGCCCTCAGAGCTAACTAACCAAACAACTATGGAGCTGAGCTAATGCTAACCCTCAGAGCTAACTAACCGAACAACTATGGAGCTGAGCTAATGCTAACCCTCTGAGCTAACTAACCGAACAACTATGGAGCTGAGCTAATGCTAACCCTCAGAGCTATCTAAACAACAACTATGGAGCTGAGCTAATGCTATCCCTCAGAGCTAACTAACCAAACAACTATGGAGCTGAGCTAATGCTAGCCCTCAGAGCTAACTAACAACTATGGAGCTAATGCTAACCCTCAGAGCTAACTAACTAACCGAACAACTATGGAGCTGAGCTAATGCTAACCCTCAGAGCTAACTAACCAAACAACTATGGAGCTGAGCTAATGCTAGCCCTCAGAGCTAAAACAACTATGGAGCTGAGCTAATGCTAACCCTCAGAGCTATCTAACAAACAACTATGGAGCTGAGCTAATGCTAACCCTCTGAGCTAACTAACCGAACAACTATGGAGCTGAGCTAATGCTAACCCTCAGAGCTATCTAACCAAACAACTATGGAGCTGAGCTAATGCTAACCCTCAGAGCTAACTAACCAAAACAACTATGGAGCTGAGCTAATGCTAACCCTCAGAGCTAAAACAAACTATGGAGCTGAGCTAATGCTAGCCCTCAGAGCTAACTAACCAACTATGGAGCTGAGCTAGTGCCCCTCAGAGCTAACTAACCGAACAACTATGGAGCTCAGCTAAAGCTCAGAGCTAACTAACCAAACAACTATGGAGCTGAGCTAATGCTAACCCTCAGAGCTATCTAACTAACAACTATGGAGCTGAGCTAATGCCCTCTGAGCTAACTAACCAAACAACTATGAGCTAATGCTAATGAGACTAACCAACTATGGAGCTAATGCTAACCCCTCTGAGCTAACTAACCCCAACTATGGAGCTGAGCTAATGCTAGCCCTCAGAGCTAACTAACCGAACAACTATGGAGCTGAGCTAATGCTAACCCTCAGAGCTATCTAACAAACAACTATGGAGCTGAGCTAATGCTAGCCCTCAGAGCTAACTAACCAAACAACTATGGAGCTGAGCTAATGCTAACCCTCAGAGCTAACTAACCGAACAACTATGGAGCTGAGCTAATGCTAACCCTCTGAGCTAACTAACCGAACAACTATGGAGCTGAGCTAATGCTAACCCTCAGAGCTATCTAACAAACAACTATGGAGCTGAGCTCCCTCAGAGCTAACTAACCAAACAACTATGGAGCTGAGCTAATGCTAGCCCTCAGAGCTAACTAACCAAACAACTATGGAGCTGAGCTAATGCTAACCCTCAGAACTAACTAACCGAACAACTATGGAGCTGAGCTAATGCTAGCCCTCAGAGCTAACTAACCGAACAACTATGGAGCTGAGCTAATGCTAACCTCAGAGCTATCTAACACAAACAACTATGGAGCTGAGCTAATGCTAGCCCTCAGAGCTAACTAACCAAACAACTATGGAGCTGAGCTAATGCTAACCCTCAGAGCTAACTAACCGAACAACTATGGAGCTGAGCTAATGCTAACCCTCTGAGCTAACTAACCGAACAACTATGGAGCTGAGCTAATGCTAACCCTCAGAGCTATCTAACAAACAACTATGGAGCTGAGCTAATGCTAACCCTCAGAGCTAACTACCAAACAACTATGGAGCTGAGCTAATGCTAGCCCTCAGAGCTAACTAACCAAACAACTATGGAGCTGAGCTAATGCTAACCCTCAGAACTAACTAACCGAACAACTATGGAGCTGAGCTAATGCTAACCCTCAGAGCTAACTAACCAAACAACTATGGAGCTGAGCTAATGCTAGCCCTCAGAGCTAACTAACCAAACAACTATGGAGCTGAGCTAATGCTAACCCTCTGAGCTAACTAACCAAACAACTATGGAGCTGAGCTAATGCTAACCCTCTGAGCTAACTAACCAAACAAATATGGAGCTGAGCTAATGCTAACCCTCTGAGCTAACTAACCGAACAACTATGGAGCTGAGCTAATGCTAACCCTCTGAGCTAACTAACCAAACAACTATGGAGCTGAGCTAATGCTAACCCTCTGAGCTAACAAACAATATGGAGCTGAGCTAATGCTAACCCTCTGAGAACTAACCGAACAACTATGGAGCTGAGCTAATGCTAACCCTCTGAGCTAACTAACCAAACAACTATGGAGCTGAGCTAATGCTAGCGTTGTTTTTATTTTCTTAAGTGGTTAATATCGCTGTAGATCTGGTATGGCAGGACCAGACACTTCTCTTCGTTTCATTAGCTGGAATATGAAGGTCATGGGTCAATCTGTTAAAAGATCAAAAGTCTTTTCCCATCTCCAGAGGTCAGAACCTTCGCTAGTGTTTCTACAAGAGACTCATCTTCGCATCAAGGATCATATTAAGTTATGTTGCTCTTGAATGAATCAGGTTTTTCATTCAGATTTTAATTCCAAACCAAGAGGAGCCATTTTGATTAGTAAAACAATTCTTGCCCACTGATGTTATGGCTGATAGTCGCTGGAATATTAATGCAGAAAAAGGTTCTTCAGGTAAACATGTATGCTCCATACATTGATGATGCAGAGTTTCAAATTATTGAGCACCCTCCTGTTTATGGATTCACATTCGCTAATTTTATGTGTGACTTAAACTCTGGATCATTGATCTGGATCATTGATCCAGAGTTGGACCATTTAATCCTGTAATTTAACTAAATCTTCAGTGGCTCAAGCTCTGATTTCGCGAGGCATCGTGGTCTCACCGTGGAAATCCCAAAACCATCAACCTTGTTCCAGAATTGATTCTTTTTTATTGACCAGGCTCTCAATTCATGTGTAGTTTTCTCACATTATTTGAGTATAATGATATCAGACCATGCGCCGTTGTTATTATTAGATATTCAGTTGACCTTTGTGGCGGTTTAACTCTCTCTTACTGGCAGATGAAGAATTTTGCTACTTTATTTCTAATGCAATTGATTGTGGTGTTTTAACAAGAACGACTCCGATCCCATTCACTGAAACACTTCAGTCTTATTGCCAAGGACAAATCATTTCATACACGTCTATCGAAAAAAAGACAAAACTCAAGAATTACTGAATTGGCAACGGCCGTCGCTCAGCTTGATCAAAGATGTGTCATAAAACCCTCAGCAGAATTATTTCCAGAGCGAATGGGTGTTGAATCAGAGACTGATTTCATTTCTACCAAAGAAGCTGAACGCTTATTTTCACACAGTAAAGGTTCATATGAACACGGCAACAAGGCATCAGGTCAAATCTCGTTTATTACCTTGTATTACCCAACAGGTCATTACAACCGACCCCAACGAAATGAATCATTTTATTCTTTATATTCATCTGAATTTCCCACAGATGATAATAAAATGGAAGAATTTCTTCAGTCTTTCCATTCCTGCTATTGACATGGATCCTGCAAGGAGCATGGATTCCTCACTCGGTAATAAATTCAATAAAAATGCTGCAGTAAAACAAACCTGATGGGTTTCCCATTGAATTTTATAAAAGGTTCATAGAAAATTGGCGCCACTATTATTGGCTTAACGAGTCTTTAGAACTCGTCTAAAGACTTTGTCTCCAACATTAACACAGGCGACTTTAGTTTCACTTCACAAAAAGGACAAGGACCAACTTAATGCGCTTCCTCCAGACCTTTAGGTTCAATGTAGAAGTAAAGGTACTAGTCAAGTTGGTTGCTTATCATTTGGAGAAGACCCTCCTTTTGCTTATATCTGAAGAGCAAAATGTTTGTCAAGGGACATCAATTCTTTTTAATGTCGTCTATTCAAAGCATTATCCTGATGTACCTGAAAAGGTCATTTCCCTCCATGCTCTAAAGAAGCGGCTGCAGTGGGGATACTTGTTTGTGGTTCTGAAGAAGTTCGGATTCGGCGATGCGTCTCCCAAAGCCAGTGTCCATAGTAATGATATATACGCAGATTATTTCTCTGTTGGAACACGTCAAGGCTGCGCGTTGTCTCATCTCCTTTGCTTTTTATTATTGCAGCCTTTGTCCATTGCATTGCATGCATCCCCTTGTTGAGAGGGGATGCATGCAATGCATGCAATGGGTCAAAATATAAATTGTCCTCATATGCAGATGATCTATTGCTATATGTATCTAATCCTGCTTCTTCTCTCCCTTCTGTTTTCTGCATCTTAAATAATTTTAGCTACTTTTCAGGCTACAAATTGAATTTGCAAAAGAGGAAATGCTTTCCTATAAACACCACTGCATGATCTTCAACATTCTGACTTTCCATTGAAACTCAGTCTTAGGATTTAAATATCCAGGTAGAAATGTGACATATTCTTCATCTGGTCCAAAAACAGCGTCTGATTTCCAGAGTTGGCCAAATCCTCCTCCTCTCTCCCTTTTGGGTAGAATTAATCTTGCCTTACCTAAATGTTATTTCAGTCTTTTCCTCTTTTTATGCCAAAAATCTTTTTGGATTGCTTGGATAGGTTGATTAGTGGCTTATTGGGAAAGGAAACCTCCTCAAGTTGCAAAGATGTAAACTCAGTGCATTGCCTGGTTATTGCTCACATACAAAAAATGAATTATTGCTTAAAATCAGCCAGTTCTCCTTGGTCTCTTTGTGTTCTGGGTCTTCATTATCTGGTCCATTTTTTCTTCATTGCCTATAAAAACCTGTTTATTCACTGATGATCAAGTTCTTCTAAATACACTGAAAATCTGCTTTCAGTTTATTGCTGCCTTGTTTTCAGTTTGCTGTGATGGAGGTTTAAAACAAATCAGAAACCGATATATATTGATAACTGATATATATTGATAACCGATTGATAGCTTTGTAAATCTATTTACTTGGTTTCATTACTTACAAGTTCAGAAGCTTTGCATCCGTTTCCATTTGTTGCCTCTAAATGTTTCTTCACCCTGAAGAGTCCTGGGAAAATATTATTGCATATAATCCACTCCAGAAAGGTATGACTTCAAAGATTTATAGTTTTATTTTAAATAATATAAGGGCTGATTGTCATTGCAAAGTTAGAAATGCCTGCGATAAAGAATCCAGCTGACCTGAGATATTTGGGATGATTCCACTGACAGAATTTGATCTTCTTCATCTTGTAAATCTAGAACAGATTTACTCGGATGTTCTGCATATATGTGATAAATGCAACGGCTCCGCCTGCAATCTGGACCACGGCTTCTTTCTTTGTCCCAAATTATTTCATTTTTGGTCTAATTCTCAATTGTTCTGAAAGTAAATTAGCAACCGTTTCCATTTATTGATATATTTGGGATCTTTGGCTCTAATTTAGTGCTAAGTGCTGATCAAATGGAAATTGCTGCTTTTACATCTTTATTGGTGAGACGTACTTTACTGTTACATTGGAAGGCTGATAAATGTTAATAAATGATAAATGTTAATAAATGATAAATGTTAATAAATGATAATAAATGATAAATGTTAATAAATGATAAATGTTAATAAATGATAAATGTTAATAAATGATAATAAATAATAAATGTTAATAAATGATAATAAATGATAAACGTTAATAAATGATAATAAATGATAAATGTTAATAAATGATAAATGTTAATAAATGATAATAAATGATAAATGTTAATAAATGATAAATGTTAATAAATGATAATAAATGATAAATGTTAATAAATGATAATAAATGATAAATGTTAATAAATGATAAATGTTAATAAATGATAATAAATGATAAATGTTAATAAATGATAAATGTTAATAAATGATAATAAATGATAAATGTTAATAAATGATAAATGTTAATAAATGATAATAAATGATAAATGTTAATAAATGATAAATGTTAATAAATGATAATAAATGATAAATGTTAATAAATGATAATAAATGATAAATGTTAATAAATGATAAATGTTAATAAATGATAATAAATGATAAATGTTAATAAATGATAATAAATGATAAATGTTAATAAATGATAATAAATGATAAATGTTAATAAATGATAATAAATGATAAATGTTAATAAATGATAAATGTTAATAAATGATAAATGTTAATAAATGATAATAAATGATAAATGTTAATAAATGATAAATGTTAATAAATGATAAATGTTAATAAATGATAATAAATAATAAATGTTAATAAATGATAATAAATAATAAATGTTAATAAATGATAATAAATGATAAATGTTAATAAATGATAATAAATAATAAATGATAATAAATGATAATAAATAATAAATGTTAATAAATGATAATAAATAATAAATGTTAATAAATGATAAATGTTAATAAATGATAATAAATAATAAATGTTAATAAATGATAATAAATAATAAATGTTAATAAATGATAATAAATGATAAATGATAATAAATGATAATAAATAATAAATGATAATAAATGATAAATGTTAATAAATGATAATAAATAATAATAAATAATAAATGTTAATAAATGATAATAAATGATAAATGTTAATAAATGATAATAAATAATAAATGACAATAAATGATAATAAATGATAAATGTTAATAAATGATAATAAATAATAAATGTTAATAAATGATAATAAATGATAAACGTTAATAAATGATAATAAATGATAAATGTTGATAAATGATAATAAATAATAAATGATAATAAATGATAAATGTTAATAAATGATAATAAATAATAAATGACAATAAATGATAATAAATAATAAATGTTAATAAATGATAAATGTTAATAAATGATAAATGTTAATAAATGATAATAAATGATAAATGTTAATAAATGATAATAAATGATAAATGTTAATAAATGATAATAAATGATAAATGTTAATAAATGATAATAAATGATAAATGTTAATAAATGATAATAAATAATAAATGTTAATAAATGATAAATGTTAATAAATGATAATAAATAATAAATGTTAATAAATGATAATAAATGATAAATGTTAATAAATGATAAATGTTAATAAATGATAATAAATGATAAATGTTAAATGATAAATGTTAATAAATGATAAATGTTAATAAATGATAATAAATGATAAATGTTAATAAATGATAAATGTTAATAAATGATAATAAATGATAAATGTTAAATGATAATAAATGATAAATGTTAATAAATGATAAATGTTAATAAATGATAATAAATGATAAATGCTAATAAATGATAAATGTTAATAAATGATAATAAATGATAAATGTTAATAAATGATAAATGTTAATAAATGATAAATGTTAATAAATGATAAATGTTAATAAATGATAAATGTTAATAAATGATAATAAATAATAAATGTTAATAAATGATAAATGTTAATAAATGATAAATGTTAATAAATGATAAATGTTAATAAATGATAATAAATGATAAATGTTAATAAATGATAATAAATGATAAATGTTAATAAATGATAAATGTTAATAAATGATAATAAATGATAAATGTTAATAAATGATAAATGATAATAAATGATAAATGATAATAAATGATAAATGTTAATAAATGATAATAAATGATAAATGTTAATAAATGATAATAAATAATAAATGTTAATAAATGATAATAAATGATAAATGTTAATAAATGATAAATGTTAATAAATGTTAATAAATGATAAATGTTAATAAATGCTAAATGTTAATAAATGATAAATGTTAATAAATGCTAAATGTTAATAAATGATAAATGTTAATAAATGATAATAAATGATAAATGTTAATAAATGATAAATGTTAATAAATGATAATAAATGATAAATGTTAATAAATGATAATAAATGATAAATGTTAATAAATGATAAATGTTAATAAATGATAAATGTTAATAAATGTTAATAAATGATAAATGTTAATAAATGCTAAATGTTAATAAATGATAAATGTTAATAAATGATAATAAATGCTAAATGTTAATAAATGATAATAAATGATAAATGTTAATAAATGATAAATGTTAATAAATGTTAATAAATGCTAAATGTTAATAAATGATAAATGTTAATAAATGATAATAAATGCTAAATGTTAATAAATGCTAAATGTTAATAAATGATAATAAATGATAAATGTCCCTCTGGGTTTAACACGTCATGTTTTTGTTGAAGCTTGAGACTGTAAAGCCGACAGAGAAGTTTGACCAAAAATGGAAATGTTTTCTTTCTTATTTTTCAAACTTGGAAGTTTTGCCCGACTAAAGGTGCATGTCGCTGAAATTTGTTTTGTTCAGAAATATGGGTATTCATATCTGATGACTGATATATTTGATTTCCATCAGGTTGACTTTGAGCTGAAGGGGGCTTGTTTTGATTTTTGTTATACTGTTTAATTTTTCTTTTCTGCTGGGGAAAAAAGAGGCTGAACTATAATATTGTAATTTTTATTTTTGTGTTTCGTCAGGACCGTCCTGCGTGAGCTGATTAGTGAATATCAGCATATTCCATAGTGAGATGTGTATTGTGTGTATATATATATTTTTTTTCTTTTGGTTCTAATAAAAAAAAGGAAAACAAATTTGTTTTATGAGGATGAAAGCATGAAAATGAACGGTTTCATTAGTCTATTTATGGAAGAAAATATACAAATAGAATATTCAACAGATATTCTATTGATATAAGATTTATATCAACAGAATATTTGAGGAAAATATAAAGAGTCTGCAGATCAAAAAACTGATCATTTGCTTTGTCGTAAAATGCATCAACCTGATAACTTGAAGAATGAAAAGTTCAGATCATTTCAGCTTTTCTCCATAATGATTTTTTTTCTCTGAGCTCCTGGTTTCATATCAACAGGACAAATATTAGCAGTTTCAGAAATGAAAATGCATCCTAATAGACTAGACAGTTAAAGATGATAGAAAATGCATGATGTCATGTAAAGCTTTAAACTATTATTAAAAGAAAAATCTGGGGATTTCAAACCATCTGGAGAAAATGTTGACTGAAAACCTTCAACGTTTCACATCCTTAAGACACGTGATAATGTTACAAACAAGAAACTTCGGTCATATTTCAGTCCGTTTTCTCATCAATATGCGAGAGTTTGGAGCGATGTGCGTCCCCACGAGAGGGCAGGCGTTTGGCGGCATCACGGCGGCGGCGGCATCAGGTGGCGGCATCACGGTGGCGGCATCACGGTGGCGGCGGCTCTGAGGAACAGATGAATGAATGCTGGGCTTCGGCTGAGCAGTTGGTAGGAATCCATCTTCTGGGGTTTTCAACCAGCACACAATCTGAACCGAAGCGGGCTTCATCCCGGCTGGCCGGCGCCCCCTGGAGTCTGGCTGAATGACCTTTGTCCCACACCCAGAGGTCGTGACCTCCAGATTGACCTGAGGACAACAGAGAATGTCAGCAGCAGAAATTGGGTTCATTGAAGGTGGAGTGACAGAAACGTTCCCACCGATCCAGAAGGACTTCCTCCCCGCCAACCTCCACATCCAGGCGGCTTCCTTCCTGGAGCGCACGCTGCTCAGGCTGCTGTTGAAGCTGAAACACAGGAAACACCAGGAAACACCAGGAAACACCGGAAAACACCAGGAAACATCAGGAAACATCAGGAAACATCAGGAAACACCAGGAAACACCAGGAAACACCGGAAAACACCGGAAAACACCAGGAAACATCAGGAAACATCAGGAAACACCGGAAAACACCAGGAAACATCAGGAAACACCAGGAAACATCAGGAAACATCGGAAAACACCAGGAAACACCAGGAAACATCAGGAAACACCAGGAAACCAGGAAACACCAGGAAACATCAGGAAACATCAGGAAACATCAGGAAACACCAGGAAACACCAGGAAACACCGGAAAACACCAGGAAACATCAGGAAACACCAGGAAACATCAGGAAACACCGGAAAACACCAGGAAACACCAGGAAACATCGGAAAACACCAGGAAACACCAGGAAACATCAGGAAACACCAGGAAACACCAGGAAACACCAGGAAACATCAGGAAACATCAGGAAACATCAGGAAACACCAGGAAACACCAGGAAACACCGGAAAACACCAGGAAACATCAGGAAACACCAGGAAACATCGGAAAACACCAGGAAACACCGGAAAACACCAGGAAACATCAGGAAACATCAGGAAACATTAGGAAACACCGGAAAACACCAGGAAACACCAGGAAACATCGGAAAACACCAGGAAACATCAGGAAACATCAGGAAACACCGGAAAACACCAGGAAACATCAGGAAACACCAGGAAACATCGGAAAACACCAGGAAACATCAGGAAACATCAGGAAACATCGGAAAACACCAGGAAACACCAGGAAACATCAGGAAACATCAGGAAACACCGGAAAACACCAGGAAACATCAGGAAACACCAGGAAACATCGGAAAACACCAGGAAACATCAGGAAACATTAGGAAACACCGGAAAACACCAGGAAACACCAGGAAACATCGGAAAACACCAGGAAACACCAGAAAACATCAGGAAACACCAGGAAACACCGGAAAACACCAGGAAACACCAGGAAACATCAGGAAACACCGGAAAACACCAGGAAACACCAGGAAACATCGGAAAACACCAGGAAACACCAGGAAACACCGGAAAACACCAGGAAACATCAGGAAACATCAGGAAACATTAGGAAACACCGGAAAACACCAGGAAACACCAGGAAACATCGGAAAACACCAGGAAACACCAGGAAACATCAGGAAACACCAGGAAACACCAGGAAACACCGGAAAACACCAGGAAACATCAGGAAACATCAGGAAACACCGGAAAACACCAGGAAACATCAGGAAACACCAGGAAACATCGGAAAACACCAGGAAACACCGGAAAACACCAGGAAACATCAGGAAACATCAGGAAACATTAGGAAACACCGGAAAACACCAGGAAACACCAGGAAACATCGGAAAACACCAGGAAACATCAGGAAACATCAGGAAACATTAGGAAACACCGGAAAACACCAGGAAACACCAGGAAACATCGGAAAACACCAGGAAACACCAGGAAACATCAGGAAACACCAGGAAACATCAGGAAACACCGGAAAACACCAGGAAACACCAGGAAACATCAGGAAACACCGGAAAACACCAGGAAAACACCAGGAAACATCAGGAAACATCAGGAAACATCAGGAAACACCGGAAAACACCAGGAAACACCAGGAAACATCAGGAAAACACCAGGAAACACCAGGAAACATCAGGAAAACACCAGGAAACATCAGGAAACACTAGCTGCTTCCAGCCGCCACCTCCAGCCAGCTGTCCACCAACACTGTGACCTTTGGTAGGGTCAGAGGTCATACATCTAAGGGAGGTCAGCCACTGATTCCCCCCAGACGGAGCAAATATTTCCTCCTGCTCTCCACCCGTTGGAGGAGCTTCTGCTGCCATAGGCCAGATGTGCTGTGCTGTGTTTTCCTGTTTGATCAAAGTTTAGCTTTGATAAAACTAAACTAGGGGTTAGGGTTCTCCACCTATGGGCCTCAGGGTGGATGACGTCTGGCCGGAGTTCCTCAAGGCTCTGGATGTAGGGTTGTGTTGGCTGACGTGACTCTGCAGTATCGCATGGACATCGGGGGCAGTTCCCCCGTATTGGCAGACTGGGGGACCGGAGGCTGTGCTCCAATTAGAGAGCGGTCTCACTCTAAAGCCTCCCTGGCCAGGTCTATTCAGGGGTTCTGGAGAGGAGGGTTCGTCGGATAGCTGAACCTCGGATTCAGGAAGAGCAGTGTGGTTCTGGTTCTGGTCGTGGAACACTGGACCAGCTCTACACCCTCAGAGGGTCCTGGAGGGTTCTGGGAGTTCACCCAACCGGTCTACAGGTGTTTGACGGACTTGCAAAAGTCCACCATGAGCTGTACTCAGAGGTCATGGTCATGAGCTTTGGGTCATGACTGAAAGATCACTGATACAAGCGGCTGAAATGGGTTTCCTCCGCAGGGAGCTGATCTCTTCCTTAGAGAGAGAAGCTCAGTCATCCAGGAGGGATCAGACTAGAGCTGCTGCTCCTCCACATGGAGAGGAGCCAGTTGAGGCTCAGCATCTGGTCAGGATTGAGGCTCCCTGTGAGGAGTTCAGGTCCCACTGGGAGGAGAAGACCAGGACACACTGGAGGGACGATGTCTCCCGGCTGGCTTGGGAACGCCGTGGAACAAGAGGCTGGGAGAGGGAAGCCTGGGCCTCCATTCTTAGGCTGCTGACCCCGCGACCCGACCCGGATAAAGGGAAGCAGATGGATGAAAAGTTTTATCACAGATTAGTTTTCTGTTTCTGTCTTGAGTCGATTTCTCTGATCAGAACTCGACCTGCTGGAGCTCCGCGGTAACAGCCAGAACCAGCCGCTTACTGGTTTTCCTCCCAGTAAAAACATTTAAATAATCAAAATAATTAAAACCCTCAATAATCTAATGACGCCATCAGAACCAAGCTGAACTTTGACCCTCATCACCGCAGACGGTTGGGTCAGAGTTTATGTTTCACCTACAGAGGTCAGAGGTCAGAGGGCAGGATTTCCATCAAAACCAGAGGCTGGTACTTACAGCAGAGAGCAGGTTCTGTGGGCGCTGGCCCAGCTGGCCACGGACCGGCTCACCATGTGGCAGCGCCCCCTGTAGGCGGTCCAGCCCTCATGACACGCGCTGGACGGGGTCAGCGTCTGGAAGGGAGAACAGCTGGTCTGTAGAAGAAGTCCTGAACCAAAACCAACCAGAACACGGCTGGACCGTTGGACCTTTGTGTGGTGATGCTTCAGCAGAGGACCAGAAATTGAGACGCCACAAGTTTCTGATCCAAATGCAGCATCATGGTGGCTGCCATGGCAGCCAGGACAGAAGACACGCGTCTGTGAGCTGCTCTGCGTTTCCTGGTGAGCCTCAGTGTTTGGATCCGTTCCTTCTTTTGTTCCAGTTCCAACAACTGACTCAACTTCACTAACTGCTCAAATGAAACTCTCTACTTGTTCACTGGAAATATTCCCCCCTCTCTGCTTGTCCAGGCTGTAATTGCCACCTCTCCAACAGTTTTGTCAATAATTAGCAGCTCCTTGATGCAAGGGTCCGTCACACCGTGACCCCTGACCTAAAGGAACCTATTCCTGACCCTGGTCTCATCTAAAGCTTCTCTTTCTCAGTAAATCACTCTGATCCTTCAGTCCGGCTTTCTAAACTCCTTTCCACTGACGGCCTCAGTGAGAGTCCATAACCACCTGTTGGTGGCGCTGATGAGTGAAATGCTTGGTGCTGGTTTCACCAGATCTCTGTGACTCTGTCCACCAGGTCCTGGCTGGTGTCTCTGGCTCAGCTCACATTTATCAGGACAGGTGCTGACTCCGGCCCCTTAACTTTTGGGGTCCCACAGGGCTCCGTTTTGGGTCCACTTTGGTTTTCTTTTTAGATTATTCCACTTGCTGGAATTATTCAGTCCTTTTCAGATATTTCGGATCACATTTACACTGACATTCAGTCCAACGCGTCCATACACAGGTTGGACGTGTTGGACGTCTCAGAACCAGCGTCCTCCCTTCGGACCAGATGTCTCTCTGAAACCTCCTGACTGTAGCTTCAGCAGATCCTGGTCCCACTGAAGGACATCGGAACTTCCTGATGAGTTCAGACTTTTCAGGCAACACCCACCTTCTGTAACCCAGTGCTCCCAGTGCTCCCAGTGCTCGCTCCCTGCAGGCGCCCCTCTAAGCTGTGGGTGAGTGCAGGTAGCGCCTGGTCCTGTGGCTCCGCCTCGTCTAGGGAAGGCTGGCGGTGTGGGACGTCTCCTCTGGGAGGGTGGGGCTGCTTCTCCCAAAGAAGCTCCGCCTCAATGTCGGTCACTAGGTCTTCATCCTCCTCTTCCTGAGGTTGAGGATGAAGAGGAGCAGACTGAACCTTTAGGTCTTCTGGGTCGCAGCGTCCTGGCAGACGGAGATCAGGGAACAAATTTAGAGAGAAGAAGCTTTCACCTGAAACTGCAGCACTTGTTTCATCATCAGTTCATCCCCACTACCTGACTGTTACCTTTGGGGTAACAGTCAGGACCAGTAGGGGGAGCTGTTGGACTGGGGAGCCTCAGCCTACAGACCGCCAGCAAACCCTACAGACCGCCAGCCCCCCTGCAGACCTCCAGCCCCCCTGCAGACCTCCAGCCCCCTGCAGACCGCCAGCCCCCCTGCAGACCTCCAGCCCCCCTGCAGACCGCCAGCCCCCCTGCAGACCTCCAGCCCCCCTGCAGACCGCCAGCCCCTGCAGACCTCCAGCCCCCCTGCAGACCGCCAGCCCCCCTGCAGACCTCCAGCCCCCCTGCAGACCGCCAGCCCCCCTGCAGACCTCCGGCCCCCCTGCAGACCTCCAGCCCCCTGCAGACCTCCGGCCCCCCTACAGACCGCCGGCCCCCCCTACAGACCGCCGGCCCCCCCTGCAGCTTGACCCACAGATCAAAACAGAAACGGCGTCTGCTCTGACCTGAGCGGGGGTCGATGATCTCCACGGTGGCGGTGTTTCTCTGACCCATGACGGCGTTCTGAGGGTTGCTCAGAGCAACGCTGAACGCTTCGTGGTTCTCCTCCAGGCCATCGTCCAATGGGAAGACGCTCCAGGTTTTTACGTTCACACCTGGAGGCAACAGGATGTAACGCATCAGGCCGGCAGTGGAGCCCATCAGGACGGAGAAGCGGCTTCGTGTCTGACCTGTGTCGAACTGAATCAGAGCCGCTGAGCTGTGGGTGAAATCCCGGCCGGCTTTGGCCGATCCGTCCTCCACCTGCAGCAAAACTCCGACCAGTTCAGCTGACACAAACATTTCAGCATCGTTCAGTTTGTTATTCAAATGAGTTCTGATCCCATCCAGTTTCCATCAGAACTCTGCTGCGGGTCGGCTGCCTGAGGGAACAAACCACCGGCTCGCTGCGAGAACCAGAAGGCCCAGCAGCTGGTTCTACTGGGATCATCCGGACCACTGGAGCCTCCGAGTTTGAAGGGCCGTCAGAACCGGGTTCAGTCCAACACATCGGGAAAACGTGGAAATGGACCGTGGGGTGGAACCCTGCAGAACCTGGTATGGTCTGACCTCTGTGGGTAAACCTTTGACCTGCTCAGATTGGTTCTGGTTTGGATAGTTTGACCCGATTCGTCCCAACCTGGACTCACCTGGATGGAAACGTAAGCCGGGTCGGCGCTTCGCCCGCCACGTTGGATCTGGATCTGCAGAGTCCCCGAAGTCTCACAGGTTCTGTAGCAGCTGGCAGACAGCTGGACCCGGGACCAGAACAGCTCCAGCCTGCAGAACCAGAACCAGAACCGGAGTCTGGGAACCAAACCAACAGGTACTGAGTGATGTCACCTGAGCGGACGCCTACCTGTGAGGTGGAGTTCGGTTTCCGGCCAGGTCCACGAGTCGGAACCAGAACCCGTCGGCCGTCACGTCCACGTCAACCGGGACAACGTAGAGAACGGAGCGCCGGTCCAGATCGCGCTGGGTGAAACGCCGGCTGATGGCGGACCCTGCAGGACGAGGAGGGGATGACCCGGGGCCCAGTAGGTTCTGGTGCTGACTGAGTTAAAGGCAGGCGGTGACAGAGACCAAGACCAGAACAGGAAGTTCTGACCCACTGGGGATCAGAACTGTCCTGCGGTTCTACCTGTGGCTGCGTTCTCCAAGGATCCGAACTGAGGCGGCGTGATGATGGAGAACTCAAGGAGTTCTGCTGGGCTGTCCGGGTCCGAGCCCCGCAGGTGTGTGCTGGTGATGAAGATGCCGTAGCGGCCGGCGCCGAGGTCCGTCACCATACTGGGACTCTCCAGGCGGTCCAGACTGGGAGCGACCCGGTCCACCTGTTCCACCTGAGTCCAGAGGAGACATGGGTCACCCAGGAACCCAAAAGACCGGGACCAGCACCGACTGGACTCCATGCCTCCAGTGCAGAGTTCGGCTGGAGTTCTTCTGATTTCTGGATCGGTTTTTCAACAAAACTCCAGAATCTGTGAAAAATATCCAAACTTAATATTGATTTTGTTTGACCACATGTTGAGTTAAAGCAAAAGGTTCTGTGAAGGTTCTGTTTCGGTTCTGAGAATCCTCATGGTGCAGCTCCACTTTATGACCACCTGGTGTCACCATTGTGCTGCAGATTCAGCTGCTAATCTCTGAATCAGCAGCAGGACAAACTTTTTACAGATTGGGGATGGAAAGGTTCTGCTCAGCATCTGGAGATTCTGGCCCGACAGCTCAGCTCGTTAGAATCAGACCTGCATTTGAAGACTTTTCTACATCTGAGGTTCTGGTTTCTGCTGGACCTGCAGGACGCAGATG
>NW_026562377.1:320000-342500 GCF_027474105.1 Poeciliopsis prolifica
AGACAGGCCCTGGAGCCTTCATCCACCTGCAGCAAGGACTTACCTGGAGACACAAGACACAGAGGCTGGATGAAGTAGGACAGCCAGGTGGTCACTGATCTGGGCTCTGATTGGTCCTCACTGGTGGATTTGGGTCCCTCACAGTCCAGACCTGGAGCAGTCCGGACCTGGAGCAGTCCGGACCTGGAGCAGTCCGGACCTGGAGCAGTCCGGACCTGGAGCAGTCCGGACCTGGAGCAGTCCGGACCTGGAGCAGTCCGGACCTGGAGCAGTCCGGACCTGGAGCAGTCCAGGGCCCGGCCTCTGAAGGATTCCAGCCCGTGTATTTTCAGGCAGTTCGTTTTTCGTTTATTAAACCAAAATGGGATGACAACTCGGCTCGCTATTTCCAATTTTAGTTTTTTCATTTTTCATTTCAAAGAAAAAAATTGCCTGAAAATACACTGACCGAGTGCTTAGTGTGTCCCGATTGATCACTAGCCCCGCCCCCTTCGCTCCGTGATCTCCGAGGCCACATCCGTGCTGACGAAGGCAGGAATGTGACCGTGTCCACCTAGCAAACTGAAATCAACCTGTTTTTGTTTCTCTGCTGGTCGGGTGAATTCATAAACTGCCAAACGTCTCTGCAGTGAAGAGAACTACCGTTACGATGCAGAGGCACAAATCCGTCATGGAGCCGGTCAGAACTCTCCAGAACCTTTCTCAGGGAACACTCTGGCCTGATCCAAGTCGGTCCGAGTTCTCTGGCTCACCAGAACCGGACCCACACTTCAGTTCCTAATGATCTTACCCAGAGTGACTTCAGGAACCTTGTTGTTCACAGGAAGAACCGTGACGTTCAAGTCGAGAACAGGAAGCGCGCCGTGCAGAGGGACAGGTGGAGGCGGGGCGTCTGCATGGCAGCACTCATCCATCACTCCGGCCTCTCTGTCAGAGATGATGAGGGCGACCGTGTCAAACACCGGCTCGGGTCCGATCTCTGCACCTGAACACAGAGCGGTGTTCTCAGCCAGGTCTAAAGACCCGCAGGCCCTGAACGCAGCACGGACTCACCAGAGTGGACGTAGTAGACGTGTCCCTGCAGCAGGTCCTGCTGGGAGAACTTGTCCGTCTTTACGCCGGCTCTCTGCAGCTCCCCACGGCCAGGACTCCGGGCCAGCATGTAGACCAGCCTGGAGTCGTCGCTGTCCCGGTCCGTGGCCGACAAGAAGTCCGCCGTCACCTGGACCCGACCCCCCTCCATGCAGCTCAGTGATGTCCGCAGGGCCCCACCCAGCCGGGGGGGCTCGTCGTTCATCGGTCGCACCTAAAGAAAAAGCAGGTAGGCGCTTGGATGGCCCAGTAGAACCCAGGTTCAGCTTCGTGAAACTTATAGATCCCAGCAGGTGGAGGGGATGGAAGATCATCCGGAACGTTCCAGAACTCTTCCAGTCTGACCCGTCTATCGGTGCTAATGGATGATGTCCTGCTTACAGACTCACCTGAACTTGTAGCACAACGTCCACGGAGTTCTGACCGTCCGTCACCTTCAGACCCACCTTGTCTTCTCTGGTCTCTGAGTCGTCATGGACGTACCTGACATGGAGGCAGAGAGCTGCTTAGAAAACACAGGCAGGAGCCACAGTCAGAGGGAAGCCTCTCCTCCAGGAGAACGTTCTGGACACAAACGTTTGCTGCTAACGTGACAGGAGGAAACCTTGAGGAGACATCCTGCCAGGCGGCAACGGGCCCTGGGCACCGGGCCCTCGGCACTGGGCCCGGGACACCGGGGCCTGGGCACCGGGCCCCGGGCTCACCACCACCACCACCACCACCAAACAGAGCACAAAGACCTCCTACTCTAGACAACAAGATCTATCTGTGGAAAAACCGTCTGAGCTCACAAAATCCTGGTCCTTCTGCTGCCTGAGTTCCCACCACAACGGGTCAGAACCAAACTAACATTTTCAAGCATCGATAAATAAACTTGAGTCAAAGCTCTGCTGAGCTGGAGGCTGATGATAAACCAAGAAGAAGCAGAGACCTGGATGAAGGTGGATCTCACCTGAGCTGCAGTCCTCTCAGGTCAGAGAGCCTGAACTCGCCTCCCTTCAGCAGAACCCCGCCCTGCAGCTCCAACCAGCCGTGCCGCGCCGTCTTCTGCACCTCCACCCTCAACTCCTCTTCAGGACTGTCCCGGTCCTGGACCAGGAGGTGCTCCTCCGTGACAAAGGTGGCGCCGCCCTCCTCCACTCGCAGCAGGTTGGTGAAGGCCTGAGAGGTGACAGGGTCAACCAGAACATCCAGAGAAACAAGACCTCCATCCACCCGCAGCATCCAGGGCGACCTCTGACCTCAGGTGGAAGGTTGTCCACAGGGGTCACAGTGATATTGAAGAGGAGGCCAGAGACGGTACCGCCGTGCGAGTCACTGACGGAAAACACAAACTGGACAAAGAGCGGGTCAGGCCCAATGTCCTCCATGGGGGGCATGAAGGCCACCTTCATGTGGTTGACGGCATGCTGCAGGGGCAGAAGATGGAGGAGAGTCACTCGAACCCAAAATCTGGTTCTGATCCAACTCGGTCTGCTCTGGAAAGAAAATGGCTCCAACTGGAGAAATTCAACAACTGAGAGAAGAAACTATCAAAGAAAAGATGACGGAAGTGTTGGAAAAAAGAGTGGAACTGTCTGCAAGAACGGAGAACGTATCTGGACTCAGAGGACGCCGGCGCACATACGCAGTGTTAAAACTTAGAGGGATAACTTCACTTGGCTCGCTAATTTTCCTCTGGTTTCCCAGATCCAGGGACTCTGCATATACAGGGGAAGTAATAAAGAAACAACCATTCGACATCAGACTTCAGATACATCTAGAGCTTTATCCAGAGAATTCAATGCATACAGAATGTTACATCAGCATCACACCCAGATCATCAAGAAGTCCAACACATGACAAAACAGAATTACCTGCAACGAGTTGAAAAGGAAAGACAAAAATGCATTTTTGGGAATTCCTCACTCGGGCGCAAACAAAGCAATTCGATCTTCTGCTGTAAAACAGACCTTTTTATGAGGATGTGTATTCCCTTCATTTAAATATATGCATTAGAAGGTGTGTCCTCCCCTTGTGGGACTGTTTAATGTTAATTTTATTATCCTGCTTGAGACCTGCTGAAAAGCCCAAAATATATGGAGAGCACAAAGGTCATTCTCCACCAGAGTCGTCCCGTACCAATCTCCCCCTTTTTACATTCTAGAATTGATGACCTGCAACCTGGCCTGGTGGTTTTCTGTCTCAGTGATTCAACAAGAAACTGATTTCAATTTTAAACAAACTGGCACAAAAATCTATTGCCAAATAATAACTATAAGTTTGGATCTAAAAACTGCAGGGTTGTCTACTTTTAGAAAAGCTCTTTCAGAATACCTGAAATATTTTGGAAGTAAAATAGTTTCCTAACCCTATTGTATTTCAGTAACATAAAATGGTTAGAGACTAACTAATTCCGAACATGCTGTTAATGCTTAAAGGAAATATCTTAATACATTTGATTATACTGGTAGAACTTTTTTTAAAAGTTTTAGTGTTTACTGAACTCTTAAACCAACACCAAAGAATTTACTGATCCTGATAAGAGACAGACTCTCTGTGCTAAAGGGAGTTCAATACAACCGCCGCCTCTCTGAAGACCCTCCTTAGTCATTTATGTGAGTTCAGAGTCAGCAGCTGTCTTAGTTTGGATCTTCATCTAAGTTTACCTAACTTAGAATCCACTCAAAATGTCCATGCTACATTAGATGCATGAACATGAACATTAATAGCATGAACATTGGATGTTCATGCTATTAATGAAATGCACCTTTGTGCATTTCATATGCACAAAGGTTGACTGTCTCTGAAGTTATGCTAACCAAACTTATATTCTCAACAGCAGGAAACATGAAGATGAAAAACCAGAGGAACTACTTTCTCCTGAGCAATCAGGCTCTCCAGCAGCTCAGGGATTTGGCTGCTCAGTAAAACTGTTGCTGCTTGTTACACAAGGCTGCAAACACCAAATACAAATCCAGATAAAGGAAGAAAACAGCAAATACCTTGGAGTTTTGAGTACAAGACACAAAACTGAACTGCTAAATGTGGTACAAAAGCTAAATCATGTGTTAGTAAATGAAAACCTCCCAAAGGACAATGCAGAGATTGCTTTCCAGACAGGCAACATGGAGCAGGAGCTCTGAGGTTCTCTTTAGAAATCGTGTTGACATGCAGAAACAAAGATGAACAGAGGAACATATTTTAATGAGTCGTGTTTATGGAACTCGTGGCTCATCCATAGATGAGTTTAGCACAATGAAAAGTTTACTTTTATTTGTGGAGATTTTCACATTGATTTGCTGAAATATGATGAGATTACTAAAACGACAGAATTCATTAAATAGTGCTTGTTTAGGTTTCTGTCCATTAATATTTAGACCAACATGAAGAACAGAGCATCATGGATTGTTTTCACATTTTTAGTTCAATATGAAAACAAAAAGTGGATTGTTGGTCATGTTTACTATGTTGGATATTAATCAGTTTAATTGAATTATGATCGTTACAGTAAAATCACCTGAAGCTGTGGAAGAAGTGAAAGCAGAATTATGAAACTATAATTGGCCAAATGTTCATGTTGATGATGTTAACCAGTCATAAAATATGTTTTTGGAAATATTTGTAAGACTTTATTATCATTATTGTCCCCTTAAAGCAGAGACACGTTAAGTATTTGACAGGTTCTACTGAAGAGCCAACATGGGCGGACATTAAAGACTTTACCCAGAGTTCATCGCAGAGGCAACTAAAATCAACCAATAAAACATTATTTCTGAAAATCTCCTCATGGACTCTCAACTAACTGCGTCTTTCTGACCGGAGCTGATGGCCTGCTGAAGAGTTACGTACCGGACGCCTTGGAGCGTCTGGTTAGGAAGCGCGCTCCATAGCTTTGGTTGAAATGGAGCCTTTAATTCTAGTCTCCAGTGCATACAAAACAGACAAAATGAAGAGTGTTCAATGTTTCATTAATCCATTTATAGTCTAAACAGAGGAGGCGGCAGTTTATCTGGAGGAAATAAATGATGCTGCAGAAGTTCATTAGAGGTAACATGCGCAGTGCGCTGCAGACCCAAAGCGGACGCAGCTCCGCCGCTGCACACAATTAAACTGAACTCATCCTGCGGTTTCAATAAAAGGAGCCTTCTTTGTTCACATTACCCTCCTGCACCCAGAAGGAGAGCGGCAGACCGAACCTCTGTCAGAGACACGCAAAAAATCATCGACAAGCGCAAACCACACCGTACAGGGTAGAAAGGTCAGAGATCAGCTGATCGCTGTGATCAGACAGATCAACTGATTGATGAACCAGTGCAGACTCTCTGCAGACCAGCAGGTGAAGAGCTGCTAATTAAACTCAAGTCCTTTCATTTCATTTATTAGAAGGTTTTGGGGCCTCAGTGATTTTTGTCACTATGGAGAAAAATTTAGATGAATTTATCTGCTTGATCTGTGATGGGATCTGGGTTCGGTTAAACTAGGTGAAAGAATATGAACTAAAGTGCTTAATGTTAACTAAACTGCAGCTAAATAGCTTATGTTGATATGATTATAATTTGACAGGTAAAAATAACATATCACCAATTTTTTTTAAATGTTGTCGGTCGAAATGAGGGAGCGCTTCCTCTGCCTTAAAGAAAATAAACAAACATCAGAAATAGAACAACTGCCTGATTTGGCTTTTAAAAAGAAAAACAAGTTATAAGGATTTCATCAGGAGCACAACTCAGCAAAAATATGAAATATATAAAAACAAGTTAACATTAATGCTGAGAAAACAAAACAGAATTATTAGTAGGTAGCGCCCCCTGCAGAGGGGTAGGTAGTTGGAATATAGTATGAAAAATAACTGAGAAATTTCCCAATATGTATTAAATATAACAAAACCAGAATGGAAAATAGAGAATTGTTATATTATTG
This sequence comes from Poeciliopsis prolifica, assembly GCF_027474105.1. Classification (NCBI taxonomy): domain Eukaryota; kingdom Metazoa; phylum Chordata; class Actinopteri; order Cyprinodontiformes; family Poeciliidae; genus Poeciliopsis; species Poeciliopsis prolifica. The sequence continues at coordinate 325,995 of NW_026562377.1, forward strand.
AAGCCTTTAATCAGTAGTTTGATTATATTGGTTCTAACTGAGTAAACAAATTGCCAAAGGTTGGAGAGGGAAACACAATCATACATTCAATAATATTAATATTTAATTAATGTTCTTCAGTCGTAGTTAAAAAGTAAGAAATCCAGAGATTGTAACAATATTGATATCATGAAAGAGATAATTTAGGTCTCAGAAATCTGAGAAAATGCAAGTAAAACAACCGTTGATATTTTAGTTAAGTTGCAAAAAATCTAATCGGTTTATTAATATAGTGGAATATCATGAAGCAACTAACCTGAGTATAAAGAGCTTTTCATTCAAAGGAATACTTTAAAGTTTAAAGATATTGCATATGTATAAATATTGGAAATAATGTGTAGAGCTCTGAACAAACATCTTCCTCCTGGTACAGAAACGATTTAAGCTACGAGACAATAAATATAATCTGAGGTTTGTTAATATCTGAAGACCCGGGTAAAATCTAAACGCGTTTGAGTTCAACTGAAACTGAGTGACGGTTTCAAACGATGGGCTTCGTTAAGAGCATCAAGATGTCAGACGATGAAATGTCCTCTGGATCCTGGCAGGCAGGAAACGGTTTTCCTTCAACTGTTGGTTTGTTTGCTGTTTCCTGGGTTTAATGTTGACAATTTACCAAAATAAAGTGAGAGTTGATTAGGAACAGAGACCCAAATGCTGGTTCTGATGCTGACCCGACCAGGTCGGACCTGAACTAGCAGAACTGAACCACCTCCTCAGGACCGGTTCTGATGAAGACAGATAGAACCGGACCCACTGTGGTGAACCTCCATCATCTAACCTCCTTCTCCCAGCAACATAACGTGGTTCTGATCCGGGGTCTGTGTGTCTCCCACCTGTGTGAAGGACTTGAGACCCGGCACGGTCGGGTCCTTCTTCATGGAGCTGCTGCTGTCTGCGTAGAACAGACGCCCCGCGTCCATCAGTCTGAAAGGAGAGATGGCGCCAAGGTGAGCAGGCCTGGATGAATCCCAACTGATGGACTGGACTTTCACCGGGCTCTGGTTCCGTACCCGGGCTGGAGTGGGCTGGAGCAGGACTGCGTGATGATGTAGGTCAGGTCGGAGTCTGGATTTTCTCTGTCTGAGAAGTTCAGCTGAGACTGCGAGACGTGAACCACCTCAGTCTCCCTGACGACCAGAGACCGGACGGTACCAGGAGCCTCTGCCGGGAGCAGGTCCTTCACCGGAAACACGTGGACCACCACCGTCTGCAGACAGACAGGAAACCTGAGAGGACAGGAACCTGAGAGAGGACAGGAACCTGAGAGGACAGGAAACCTGAGAGGACAGGAAACCTGAGAGGACAGGAACCTGAGAGGACAGGAAACCTGAGAGAGGACAGGAACCTGAGAGAGGACAGGAACCTGAGAGAGGACAGAAACCTGAGAGGACAGGAACCTGAGAGAGGACAGGAACCTGAGAGGACAGGAAACCTGAGAGGACAGGAAACCTGAGAGGACAGGAACCTGAGAGAGGACAGAAACCTGAGAGAGGACAGAAACCTGAGAGGACAGGAAACCTGAGAGGACAGGAACCTGAGAGGACAGGAAACCTGAGAGAGGACAGGAACCTGAGAGAGGACAGGAACCTGAGAGAGGACAGAAACCTGAGAGGACAGGAAACCTGAGAGGACAGGAACCTGAGAGGACAGAAACCTGAGAGGACAGGAACCTGAGAGGACAGAAACCTCAGAGGACAGGAACCTGAGAGAGGACATAAACCTGAGAGGACAGGAACCTGAGAGGACAGGAACCTCAGAGGACAGGAAACTTGAGAGGACAGGAAACCTGAGAGGACAGAAACCTGAGAGGACAGGAAACCTGAGAGGACAGAAACCTGAGAGGACAGGAACCTGAGAGAGGACATAAACCTGAGAGGACAGAAACCTGAGAGGACAGGAAACCTGAGAGGACAGGAACCTGAGAGGACAGGAACCTGAGAGAGGACAGGAAACCTGAGAGAGGACAGGAACCTGAGAGGACAGGAAACCTGAGAGAGGACAGGAACCTGAGAGAGGACAGGAACCTGAGAGAGGACAGGAACCTCAGAGGACAGAAACCTGAGAGGACAGGAACCTGAGAGGACAGGAAACCTGAGAGGACAGGAAACCTGAGAGGACAGGAACCTGAGAGGACAGGAAACCTGAGAGAGGACAGAAACCTGAGAGAGGACAGAAACCTGAGAGGACAGGAACCTGAGAGAGGACATAAACCTGAGAGGACAGGAACCTGAGAGGACAGGAACCTCAGAGGACAGGAAACCTGAGAGGACAGGAAACCTGAGAGGACAGAAACCTGAGAGGACAGAAACCTGAGAGGACAGGAACCTGAGAGGACAGAAACCTCAGAGGACAGGAAACCTGAGAGGACAGGAAACCTGAGAGGACAGGAACCTGAGAGAGGACAGAAACCTCAGAGGACAGGAACCTGAGAGAGGACATAAACCTGAGAGGACAGGAAACCTGAGAGGACAGGAACCTCAGAGGACAGGAAACCTGAGAGGACAGAAAACCTGAGAGGACAGGAAACCTGAGAGGACAGAAACCTGAGAGGACAGGAAACCTGAGAGGACAGAAACCTGAGAGGACAGGAAACCTGAGAGGACAGGAAACCTGAGAGAGGACAGAAACCTGAGAGGACAGGAAACCTGAGAGGACAGAAACCTGAGAGGACAGAAACCTGAGAGAGGACAGGAACCTGAGAGAGGACAGAAACCTGAGAGGACAGAAACCTGAGAGGACAGGAACCTGAGAGGACAGAAACCTCAGAGGACAGGAACCTGAGAGAGGACATAAACCTGAGAGGACAGGAAACCTGAGAGGACAGGAAACTTGAGAGGACAGGAAACCTGAGAGGACAGGAAACCTGAGAGGACAGAAACCTGAGAGGACAGGAAACCTGAGAGGACAGAAACCTGAGAGGACAGGAAACCTGAGAGAGGACAGAAACCTGAGAGGACACTCCAGATTTCTGTCAGACTCACGTATGTCTGTGACAGATTGGGCGGCTGGTGGCTGTCGGAGAGCAACATGTCAAAGGAGTCCTCAAAGGTCTCGTCTCCCGAGTGCTGGTAGTAGATCTGTCCCTCAATCAGGTCTCTCTGCAGGAAGCTGTCCACAGAGACGCCTGCAGAACAGAAACCAGAGTCGCTTTAACAAACTGCAGGACATGAAGCTGGACGGTTTCTAAACCAGGTACTACTACACCGCCGCTTTTAGATGCATCCCTTCTCTAACATTCCTGGACCAAATCAATGTCTTGCTCCCTGGCCTTTGCATAGCTGACTGACTGCTGGAGGAGGATTCATCCATTGGACTCAGGTGTCCAATGGATGAATCCTCCATGTTGGAGCAGGGATGCATCTAAAAGCTCCAGAATGCTGCATCTCGAGGACCAGACTTCACCACACCTGATCTAAATGGCTGGAAGACTTTGAGTCTCCAGATACTCTCACCTGGTAGAGTGAGGGCCGTCGTCGTCCCTCTACCTCAGTCAGGTTCACCTGGGTCTCACCTGTCTGGTGGGTGGAGCTCTTCCTGACCAGCCGGCCCGCGCGAGGGCCGCTCACCATCTGATACAGGATGAGATCGTCGCTGGAGTCCGTGTCGGTGGCCAGCAGCAGGTACTCCTGCAGTCGCACGGCGCCACCTTCTGGCACCTCCAGCGCCACATTGTTGATGAGGAAGGGCGGGGAGTCGTCCTTCGGCAGGATGTTTATGGGGAACTTGTGGCGGATGCTGTGGTGGCCGTCGCTAATGCGGAAGATGATGTGGTCACTGGTGGAGTCGCTGTCGGAGTGATGGTAGATGACCACGCCCTCCTTCAGGTCCCGCACCTGGAACATGAAGGCCTTCACACCTGGAGGCAGCAGAAATCACACGATCAGGGTCAGCTTTGTTTTCAGCACAGCAGGAGGAAGAGCAGATAGGCGGGGCTTCAGATGATGGGCGGGGCTTCAGGTAATGGGCGGGGCTTCAGATGATGGGCGGGGCTTCAGGTGATGGGCGGGGCTTCAGGTGATGGGCGGGGCTTCAGGTGATAACCAGCATCCATTAGATCTACCAACATCTGTTTCAAAATTCAATATCCATCGTCTCTTCCCAGTGACCCGGCTCACCTGGTTCACCCTGGTTTACTCAGGTTTACTATTATTATTATTATTGTCATTTCCACTTCAAATGTTACTGTAAATACTATTACTGAGAGTAAATAGTATTATTACTACTGTCATTATTATTATTATTGCTTTCAGAAACTGCATCTGCTGAAGGTTTTCATTTGACTTCTGCTTTTCTTGTAACTGCTCTATAAAAGCTCGAAGCTGATTGGTCGGTTTGGATCACAGTTAGAGTCCAGTGTGAAGTACCCAACATTGGGTTCACCTCTTTGAGGAGCAATGTTTGACCCTTCTGGCCCCTCGCTGACCTCTGGAGTCAGCCGGCCTCCTGCGGTGGCAACAAAAAGTATTCAGCCCCTTGTATGTTTTTACCCAGAATGCCCTGCGCTGCAGTCCACTTCCTGCTTTTGGAGCGGTCTCTGGTTCACTTGCCATTCACACATGCACTCAAACCAAACCAGAGATCACATGACCTGAGCCCAGACTGAGGTTTAGAGGACCAGAGGTCAGAGGTCAATTAGCATTCACATGTCACCGACCGAACCGGAGTGTCTCAGCAGACAGGCTGGAGTCGAAGCGGACTGAACAACGCTGTCACAGCAGCTAGGAATCCCATGAACCAGTGATTGGACCGTCCAGAACCAGAACCAGGCAACTACAACACTCAGCTGATATCTGTCCAGTGGTGGGACGACCAGCGCCACTTGACTGGACCTCTGCTGAGTGAGGTCAGTCCCTTTAAAGGCGCTGAATACTTCGACAACCACTTTTAAATGCTAATTTTTTTTCCATTATTTGTAAGAAATCAGTTTTCATTTCGTCATTTTTAAAATAAAAAGCCAAATTTTGTTGATCCTAATTAGTTTCTAAAGTAAGACACCCAGAGGGTTGAAAACTTTTTACAGACGTTGGTTGGAGCCACATCTGCAGCAGTTGATAAGTTCTGCTGAGGTGCTGCTGCAGTGAAACCCGTTTGGGTCGGCGCTCCGCCTCCTGCTGCTCTCAACATGAGAAACTTGTTTGTCCTACATGAAGGAAGCGTCTCCATCTGTCAGACGCCACCGGCCAACATGGACCGCTTCCAGTCACAACTCCACACTTTGATTCAATTACCGTCCCGGCGCCGCCCAACTGGACCGCGCCTTTCAGTTGGCGCCTGAAGGCACGCGAGCGAGGAGCCGGGCCAACGCGTGGCGTCCTTCCCGAGGACGGGGACTTCCTGCCGAGGACGGGGACTTCCTGCCGTCCTCTGCCAGGCGGACAGAAGGCCAAGGTCAGCAGACAGCTTGAGGGACGCGCTGGCCCGACCTGGACCTCGTTAGCGAGAGGACCGGGGGAACCGGGCTGCCGTACGGGACCGGGTCCACCAGACACAGACTGCTCAGTAATTGGGCCCAAAGGTGGTTCTGGGCAGCAGGCCCAATCCGGCAGAGACGGGACGGGCCGCAGAGACCGAGAGGCAGGCAGCCGGCCATTTGACTGGAGGCGCTGACTGGACCGCCTGCCAACCGGACCGGGCCGAACCAGGGATCTGTGGTTGGTCTGCTCCTCAGAGACTCAACATCTCCTCCTGGATTCGTCTGCAGCTCCAACAGAACCAACAGAACCAACAGAACCAACAGAACCCTGGTTTCCAGCGCTGGGCAGCGGAGGAAGAGGATTCTGCTGCAACCCGCAAAACCGTCCGGGTTCTACATCCCAATCTGGACCAGACATTGTTTTATCTCCGGCCTCCAGCAGAACGACGACACGCACCAACTGGACCAGAACCAGAACCGGTTCTCTGTATATGGGCTGACAGCAGCATATGTCTCGTCTCCCTGCATGTGTTTCCTAATCAGGTGTAAAATCGGCCAAGGCCACTTTGCCCACGGCGACCTCTAACCCCGCCCCTAACCTCCCAGCCCGCTGCCGCCGTTCGGATGGAGCAGCAGATTGGAGGCGCTGACGGCTTTCATGGCGCCGTGCACATGGAGCAGCTGCCTCTCACACACACACACACAGAAACACACACACAGAAACACACACACACAGAAACACACACACACACACGCACACAGAAACACACACACACACAGAAACACACACACACACAGAAACACACACACACACACAGAAACACACACACACACAGAAACACACACACGCACACAAAACACACACACACACAGAAACACACACACACACAGAAACACACACACACAGAAACACACACACACACGCACACAGAAACACACACACGCACACAGAAACACACACACAGAAACACACACACACAGAAACACACACACACACAGAAACACACACACGCACACAGAAACACACACACACACAGAAACACACACACACACACAGAAACACACACACACAGAAACACACACACACACACACAGAAACACACACACACACACAGAAACACACACACAGAAACACACACACACACACAGAAACACACACACACACACAGAAACACACACACACAGAAACACGCACAAAAATACACACACACACAAACATGCAGAAACACACACGTACTTGTTTGCTGTCTTTGTGGGGACTTGCTATTGACTTCCATTCATTTCTAACCAAAACTCATTTCACACTGTAGTCCTACCAGTGTTAAAACCAACATCAGGTCACTGAATCAGTTTTCAAACCTGTGACCCAGTGTGACCTTTGACCTCTCCTGAGACAGAGACCCCGATCCAAGCCCGTGGGTTTCTGACCAGATTCTGATGGGGCTTAATCCGATCAGAATCAGAATCCGGGTTGCTGCAGTTTTCCGGCTGCGTCCATCTAACCTGCTGAGATGTTAAAGGAGTTCTGGTTCTGATGTCTGGACTGAGATCAGACTGTGATTCTGGGTCAGAACGGTTTACATTCAAATTTCGTATCTAGAAGGAAAAGCATAATAACAATGGAGGAAGGGGCTCTTCCCAGGGACCTGTCTACTTGACCTCTGACCCCTCACCTCTGACGCTGAGGCGCCCATGCGCCGGTCCGTCCACAGCCACCAGGTGAACGGCGTTGATGTTGTCCTTGTCCACGACCTGCAGCTCCTCCCAGGTGATTGGTCGGGACTGACCCTCCAGCAGGTCCAGACCTGAGGCGTTCAATGGCCGTCAGAAATCTTAGCCTGTGTTTATTGATGCTGGCAGTAAAAAGCAAATGTACCCATGTTCCAGGAGACTCTAGGTGCGTTTGTTTCTGACATCCTGATGGACAGGTGGACCAGGATGGACGGGCTGCTCGTAAAGAACCCGTCTATTGCCTGGAACTCCACCTGAAGAGGACACAGAGGTCTGATCCGGTTCTACCGGGTCAAAACCAGAGTCCTGTTGACTGACCAATGCTGTCTGGATCTGGACGGTACCTGCAGGCTCCGGCGGAGGCTTTGGCTGCTGTTGGGGGGCTGGTAGGCAACCTTCATGTCATGCAGGTCCAACCAGGTGAAAGAGCCAACCGGCCTGGTGTGGTCCTCCAGGTGTGTGATGTACCCCTCTGCAGGGGGCGCCGTGACGTTAAACACCAGCCGGTCCTGCGGCGTCTCAGGGTCGCTGGCGTCCAGCGTGGCGGTGCTGAGCGGGGTGAGGATGAACTGGTCCACCTCCAGGATGGAAGAGGCCATGAAGCCAGGATTGGGGGGCTGGTTCTGCACCGCGCCTTGAATCAGAACCGGCAGCCACAGCGCCTGTGACTGAGAGAAGCAGAAAGAGAAGCCATGTTAGAATGAACACGACATCCAGAAGTGATGCATGGATGGGACTGTATGTGTCAGGAGGGATGGGAACACACATGGTGCTGTGTCGGGTATTGATGGAAAAATGTTTAAATCCTTTAGCTGGGTTGGCGCTGCCAATAAACACGCCATCACCATCCGACCGGGAACATGCCACATCACCACCACATTCCCCGCCGAATCGCCTGCTTCCTGTCGTACCTCCAGCAGCTTCCGAGTTGCCTGCTCCCTCAGCTCCACCCGGATTGGGATGTAGTCTGTGTCAGGGGACGGTGGACTCAGGTGTTGGTACCTCAGACCGGAGCTCAGAAAGTTCTGGCAGCTAGTTTTAAGGAACTGGACCTCGGTGGTGTGGTAGAGACACGGTTTATTTCCAGGACAGACTTCCTCCACCTGCCGGCCTGGAGGAGAGGAGATTGTTCTGTTGGGCTCAGAAGAAAACCAGATGAAGGTCATAGCTCAGGTCTGATCAGGTGTTCTGAACCTCTCCGGAGACCTGAGTTGTCCTGGTTGACCAGCCGGCCGATCGTTGGGAACTTGGTTTCTGCGGTCATCAGCCTGACGGTGCAGACCAGGTCCTCTTGGGTACTGATGTTCAGCACGGTGCTGTTGAGGACGTTGGACAATCCAAAGAACCGAGGAACCACCAAAGGACTGCTGCCCAACTCCAGCACACTGGACCCTCCATCCACCACCTTGACCCTGAGCACCACTGTCTCCACCTGCATGTGTGAAGCTGAGAACCTGAGGAAGAAAACCTTACAGTCTGGGTTCTGGTACCACAAACAGATAAAAAGCAACGTGGTCCAACAAGACCTGAGAAGAAGCATGGGAAAATTCTGGTTCTATTGGGTGTGGCCCGTCTCGGTGTGTGTTCCTACCGATACACTCGGAGCATCACTGAATCCTCGTCCAGCAGAGGACTCCCATTGTGAACGTATCTGACCTCATCCTTCAGGAATCTACAGTCAAACATCTGTGGAGCAAAAACCCAGTAAGTCCACAGGCCCAGTCACCTGACCTGCTACGGTCACTCTCACCTGTGGAGTCAACTTCCCCACCCATTGGGTCACTGGCTCGTTCAGTACCACCTCTACCTTGCAGTCGGAGCTTGGATCCACTCGGATCTCCAGGTCCGACTCTGTGATGGACACCGAGCGACCTCGGAGGACCTGCACCCCAGGGTTCACCTTCACCATGAAGCGGGAGCTGCTAGCCGAAACCAGGAGGAGCAACAGGACCAGCACTGCTCCGACGGAGGTCATTATGGGTCTGAAGCCAGGAGGAAAACATGAGGAAACATCTCGGTTCTGATTCATTCACAAACCCCATGACTCGGAGGAAACACGAGCCATGGAGTGGGACAAGAGGAACAACTGGGGCAAAGCGAGTCACGGCTACAGCTGCTGGGACAGAACACTGACCTGGATGTTCAACACAGTTGCATGTTTTAGCTAAATCCAGCCTGACCTTTGACCTGTGAGTCTTATGGATCCTGAGTTACTTCTGTATAATGGGTAGATCCCCGAGGCTCTGATTGGCCTGTCTGACCCAGCAGGCAAGTTAATTCAGATCAGCTTTACAGAAATATTCCCAACAAAATCTGATACCAACCCTTATCAAGAGAGATGATACCATGGATCATCATGGTACCACCTCTGACCAGCAGCCTGGCTGCAGGGTCTGCAGAACTGATCTCAGCTGGAGTCCTTCTGGATCGTCTTTATATCCGCGTTCATCACATACGTTCTGCCGTTTGATCAAACCGTCTTCTGCTCTTCACAGTAATGCTGCATTCAGTCATCTGTGCTCAGGGAGTTAACATTTTACCTCCTGACGGCATGTTTCGATAATCTAGCTGATCTGAGGTCAGTTTGCAGTGACCCAGATCAACCAGCGAAGCTCAAAGACTCGGTCTGACGGTTTCAGATTCAAAGAACCAGGAGAAGATCAAGTTTGAGAAAAAACCTAAACAAACCTGAAGCTACTGCTGTTGTTCTCCTCCGCCTCTTCAGAATGAAGCAGAGATCTTCAGCAGCTCCACGGCTCGCTGCGACCTCCACACATCTGGTTTCAGCACGTCGAGGCAGAGAAAGGAGAGCTGTGGCCAAGAGAGGCAGGGAGGGGGCAGGAAGTTTCACAACCTCGTCTCTCCGTCGGCCTGGGAGGCAAAGTAATGACTCGGGTCCCTGAGAGGGACGAGTCCTGACCTGCACTGAGACAGAGTCGCCCTCATCTGGCAGCTGAACTACCAGAAAACTACAGCAGCAAATATACTGGACCAGAAAACTACTGCAGCAAATATACTGGACCAGAAAACTACTGCAGCAAATATACTGGACCAGAAAACTACAGCAGCAAATATACTGGACCAGAAAACTACTGCAGCAAATATACTGGACCAGAAAACTACAGCAGCAAATATACTGGACCAGAAAACTACTGCAGCAAATATACTGGACCAGAAAACTACTGCAGCAAATATACTGGACCAGAAAACTACAGCAGCAAATATACTGGACCAGAAAACTACAGCAGCAAATATACTGGACCAGAAAACTACTGCAGCAAATATACTGGACCAGAAAACTACTGCAGCAAATATACTGGACCAGAAAACTACTGCAGCAAATATACTTGCAGGGGCGGATCTAGAAAAATATCTATGGGGTGGGAAGGATTTTTCAGAGGTGGCAGCATATGCCATATATATATATATATATATATATGCCATATATATATATATATATATGGCATATATATATATATATATATATATATATATATATATATATATATATATATATATATATATATATATATATATATATATTAGTTTGACGTTTTTTACACAATGATTCAGCTGAAAGTCGGTTTTGTTGAGAAATTCAGACAATTTTATCTGACAAAACCGACAAAACACACCAGAACCTGCATCGTCTAAACACTCCTAAATTATTAATCATAGTTATAAATAATTACATAAAGCAAACATGGATATATATATATATATATATATATATATATATATATATATATATATATATATATATATATATATATATATATATATATAAAAATGAGCTTCATGCAGCACTGAGGATTAAATATAATTTCTTAATTTAGTATCGTTAATTATTTTTCTGTCTTTCTTTGTGCTGCTAATCGATATGTTTTGCTGGATTGGACAGGCCTGTTAGTCGCTATGTGATGCTTTGTGTCCAGAAAACCATTTATTGTGTTCCAATGCAGAATGAGCAGAAATCTGTGACATTAGTAGCGCCATCATAAGATATATATGAAATGCGCCTTAAAATAAAGCTGAAAAATCTGGTACAAAAGTCTCCTTGACACAAATCTAGAAGTCTGGTTTCTGTTAGTTCTGTCAAGAAAGGGTGAATTTCTCTTCTGTTGGTCAATCATTTTATTTGAAATATGCTGCAGGAGCCATAGTTTGATGGCTGTTATAAATATCACCAAGTTTTACGACCAGAGGGAATTATGCAGGGCTGCAATAACACAATAAAACTGATAAACAGGTGGAGAACAAAACGAGACAAAACCATTTCTATTCTGCTTTTTCTCACTCTGTGTCGGCTCTACCCTACACAACCGACAGCCAACAGCTCAACGAGCCGATAGAGCAGAGATTACGTTCAGGGAAAAACGCCAAAAACACCAAAACAGGACATCCAGGCCGCTACGATGTCGTCAGGTCGATGTCTATATTCTGATTATTCATAATTTTCAGCTGAACACAGCGGTGGATGATTAGCTGATTTCAACAGCTGCTCCCCTGATGACTGGGTGAGCAGGTTGTCCTGTTTAATGCTAAATATGCAGCATGTTCAGGTTAGCAGAGTCAATAGCAGACTAGCAACAGTTAGCCAACCCTACCATAACTAGAGTCAATAGAAGGTTAGCAACAGTTAGCCTACCATAACTAGAGTCAATAGCAGGCTAGTAAGAGTTAACCTACAATAACTAGAGTCAATAGAAGGTTAGCAACAGTTAGCCTACCATAACTAGAGTCAGTTAGCCTACCATAACTAGAGTCAATAGCAGGCTAGTAAGAGTTAACCTACAATAACTAGAGTCAATAGAAGGTTAGCAACAGTTAGCCTACCATAACTAGAGTCAATAGCAGGCTAGTAAGAGTTAGCCTACCATAACTAGAGTCAATAGAAGGTTAGCAACAGTTAGCCTACCATAACTAGAGTCAATAGAAGGTTAGCAACAGTTAGCCTACCATAACTAGAGTCAATAGCAGGCTAGTAAGAGTTAACCTACAATAACTAGAGTCAATAGAAGGTTAGCAACAGTTAGCCTACCATAACTAGAGTCAATAGCAGGCTAGTAAGAGTTAACCTACAATAACTAGAGTCAATAGCAGGCTGGTAAGAGTTAGCCAACCCTACCATAACTAGAGTCAATAGAAGGTTAGCAACAGTTAGCCTACCATAACTAGAGTCAATAGCAGGCTAGTAAGAGTTAACCTACAATAACTAGAGTCAATAGCAGACTAGCAACAGTTAGCCAACCCTACCATAACTAGAGTCAATAGAAGGTTAGCAACAGTTAGCCTACCATAACTAGAGTCAATAGCAGGCTAGTAAGAGTTAGCCTACAATAACTAGAGTCAATAGCAGGCTAGCAACAGTTAGCCAACCCTACCATAACTAGAGTCAATAGAAGGTTAGCAACAGTTAGCCTACCATAACTAGAGTCAATAGCAGGCTCGTAAGAGTTAGCCTACAATAACTAGAGTCAATAGCAGGCTAGTAAGAGTTAGCCTACCATAACTAGAGTCAATAGCAGGCTAGCAACAGTTAGCCAACCCTACCGTAACTAGAGTCAATAGGTTAGCAACAGTTAGCCTACCATAACTAGAGTCAATAGAAGGTTAGCAACAGTTAGCCTACCATAACTAGAGTCAATAGCAGGCTAATAAGAGTTAGCCTACAATAACTAGAGTCAATAGCAGGCTGGTAAGAGTTAGCCTACCATAACTAGAGTCAATAGAAGGTTAGCAACAGTTAGCCTACCATAACTAGAGTCAATAGCAGGCTAGTGACAGTTAGCCTAGATTAACTAACTCACTGCTCACTTTTTCAATACATTAAAACTTTTTCCTCACCTGTTAAATGTGAAACCTTTGAGCCTCGTTATCTGTGGCTGTTTTAGGGTTGAAGTAACGCTTAACATTGTGTCCTTTTTCAGATTCTTTGCGTGATTGTGCTATTTTCCTGACCAATGGACAGCAATAAGTCTCTAATGTCCAGAATAGCAACAAGTATCCACATCTGTCCTTCCAGTTTCTCTCTTCCCGCCACTCAGCAGCTGGTGTCAGGGGACGTTGTGTTGCTTTCAATGTTGTTGGAAAAATGAGATTCATGCGCTTGATGTCCAATTTGCCATAACTATTTATTGAATTCATTGTTGATCGACTGGCTCTCAGTTGGCCAGTCGATCCGCCTGTAGGCTCTGAACCAGAAAAATACTGCAGCAAATATAGGAAATAAAAAGATAGACTAGGAAATATCTGGACTCCAGAGGAAAAAAACACAGAACAAGAAATGAGAATGTCTGAAACGAGAGTTCTGTTCCAGGAAATATCCCATCCCAGACAGTCATCAAACCGTGTTGAGAAAACAGTGGACTCCAGGGAATAGACTGCGCTCAGATCAGCAACGGCTGATCTGGGTTCTGAAAGGACCAAGAACCGGACCTCTCCTTGTTCAATGTCTGGTTCTTCTCCAGTCCAGGCCTGGAATGTGAAACCAAACATGGAGGCGTTTGGACCTTCCCTCATCCGTCTTCTCCGCTCTGTTGTTCTCATCAGAAGACAGAATGCTCTCCCAGCGCGCAGCAGCCCGGTTTCTGACCCGTTTAATGGAAGAACCAGCAGCAGGAAGCGGTAAATCAGAGTTCCGACTCCATTTAATGGGTTGTTCCTGTTCAGTCAGAGCAGCTGAACAGAACCAGAACCGCCTCCTAACAGCGGACTCAGCCAGGTTACCGGGCCTGGTCTACTACAGAACCCCAGCTGGTTCTGGTCCAGAGGTCAGCTGGTTTATCACCTCCCAGTTTGACCAGTTCACTGCAGACCAGTCAGGGAACTGACACGTCCTGCTCTTTCACTGAAGCGGGTTTGGTACCGTTCGGGCCCCCAGATGGCCGTTCTCTCTGCGGTCCTGGACGGAGCCCGGTTGTCTGTCAGACGGATTTACGCTGATTGGATCTTGGCTGCCAGGAACGGCGCCGCTGCCTGATCCGTTCTGACTGCTACCCTTTTGCCGTGGCGGCTTCAGAGCTCGCCACGGCGTTTGGCCCCCTGCCCACCGCTCCGGGGCCCCGGGGCCCCTGTCAGCCTGACGTTGTGACTCCTCTGCTGTTTGAAATTAATTTTCTTCCTCACTGACCCAGAATGAAGTCCTGGAAGCGGCGGCGGGATGTTCTGCTACTTTGTTGATGCTCAGTTTGGGAAGTTCCGCTGGCCGAATCTGCAAGATCCCAACAGAACCGTCCGCCCCAGCAGGAGGGCCCGTTGCCCCCAGAGGGCCCGTTTCCAGGTGAGCAGCCTCCAGTCGGACCGCAGGGGTTCTGTGTTGGCAGCGGAACCCGCGCAGCGGGTCGCTGCCAGCCTCATGGCTCGGATTCAGCCGGATGGCACCGGCCCACGGAGCGCCGCTGATCCGGAGAGCCCAGCTCTTCATCACTGGGGAAACATCATCATCATTTGGCTGTGAGGAAACAATCAGAACCAGAACCACCAATTCAGACCAGGAGGAAATGATCCAAAAGCTCCAGATCAGTCGTGTTCTGATTTCTACGCTCTGCTGTCTGGTTCCGGGGAAATTTCCTGCATTTATATTCAGACCCAAACTAGTTCCCAGCTGGTTCGGTTTGAGCCCAACCTGTCTGACTCCTGGTGAATCAGAAGGTCAGAACCAGACTGAGAGTCAGAACCCGTCCATGAAGTTCTAGGTTGTAATCTGACTCGATTCCGTTGGAACCAGTAGCTCTGTGGACTGTTGTCCTCTCAGGCCATTAAACCCATTCAGCTCCTATACTGGTGACCTGTGGAGGTTCCCAGTGGGAAGCTGTCGGTTCTGATCCGTCACCTCCACTGACTGATGGACTGACAAGAAAGCAGCTCCTGAGGAGGACTGGTGTGTGTGTGTGTGTGTGTGTGTGTGTGTGTGTGTGTGTGTGTGTGTGTGTGTGTGTGTGTGTGTGTGTGTGTGTGTGTGTGTGTGTGTGTGTGTGAGGAAAGAGCAGCTCATCCTCAGATTATGCAAATGAAGTTTTGTTTTGATGCAGAATGAGCCGGACTGGCTGCTAATGTCTCTGGAGTCGTGAAAGGGCGAGACTTCCTGGGAGAAATACCGGGGGGGCGGGGAGGGGTCCGGTCAGAGGGGGGGTCTGGGTAATCAGTGGGGGTTGGGGGGGGCTGCTCCCCCAGCGTTATACATTATCATATTTCCACGTAATTAGTTGGGTTTTCCACATGAAATGAGGAAGCGGCTAGACGGTGCATTCACTGCCGCGGGAAAAGCCGACTTTGCCTTTTCTGCTGCTCCACCACAGAGACGACCTTTGACCTTTGCATTCACTTCATCTTCCACAGCCATCAAGTTGAAGACTGCATGGGTCTGATCAGTCGACAGGTCAGATCGACAGGAACCTCCAGGAGTCCTGAAGGGTCACCAGGAGTCCTGAAGGGTCACCAGGAGTCCTGAAGGGTCACCAGGAGTCCTGAAGGGTCACCAGGAGTCCTGAAGGGTCACCAGGAGTCCTGAAGGGTCACCAGGAGTTTTGAGGAATTCTGAAAAGTTGAGTGATACTCAGGAGTCTTAGGGATCTGGAAGGGCCCTAATTAGCCTTGTGGGGCTCTGAGGGTTCGGATTCGGGTTCGGCTGTCTGGTCACAGGAAGGTAAAGCAGAGCAGAAGAATCAGATGCAAACATGAAGCCTCCTGTGGCAGAGTTCAGATCTCCAGTCGGGTAAACTACTCAGAACCTTTCCCAAACTTTCCAGGCCCATCAGAACCAGTTGAATGTTCATTCTGCTGCATCCAAGGGAAACCGAGACAACATTTCCAGGAAGAAAGGAAACAACCCTAGATGAGAGAAACCCAGGAGTCTCGGTTCTGGAGACTCCTGGGTTCTGGAGGGTCCAGATTATTTCATCTCCTGATTTGCTTTCCGGACTCCAGTCCAGTTTGCTCTCCGTAGTTCCAGAGCAAACTACGGAGTAGTTCCAGTTTGCTCTGGAACTACGGAGAGCAAACTGGACCTGAAGCAGCTGGTTTCTGCAGTACCAAGCAGGGATTGCATTTAATGATCTGTACTGGTCGGTAAACTGGTCCAGAACGTCTCTGAACGTTAAAGATTCAAATCAGAGGCAATAAAACCCACTGAGTCCCAGAACCGACCCGTCTCATTCCATGCAGCTGTCCTCCAACTCCTCTTCAAAACTTCTCTGAAGTCTTTGACCCTGTTCACCAGCCGTCCCCGGGGTCCTGCTGCAGAAAGTCACCTGTCACCATGGGAACCGGAGGCCGCGTGGGCCGAGGCGAACCCGGGACCGGAGGCCAGGGTGGCGTGC